>NW_028163503.1:0-139163 GCF_964263955.1 Coregonus lavaretus
TTCTAAATGTTCTGAGTGTTCTAAATGTTCTGATTGCTCTAAATGTTCTGAGTGTTCTAAATGTTCTAATTGTTCTGAGTGTTCTAAATGTTCTGAGTGTTCTGAGTGTTCTAAATGATCTGAGTGTTCTAAATGTTCTAAATGTTCTGAGTGTTCTAAATTTTCTGAGTGTTCTAAATGTTCTAATTGTTCTGAGTGTTCTAAATGTTCTGAGTGTTCTGAGTGTTCTAAATGTTCTGAGTGTTCTAAATGTTCTAATTGTTCTGAGTGTTCTAAATGTTCTGAGTGTTCTGAGTGTTCTAAATGTTCTGAGTGTTCTAAATGTTCTAATTGTTCTGCGTGTTCTAAATGTTCTGAGTGTTCTAAATGTTCTGAGTGTTCTGAGTGTTCTAAATGTTCTGAGTGTTCTAAATGTTCTGAGTGTTCTGAGTGTTCTAAATGTTCTGAGTGTTCTAAATGTTCTAATTGTTCTGAGTGTTCTAAATGTTCTGAGTGTTCTAAATTTTCTGAGTGTTCTAAATGTTCTAATTGTTCTGAGTGTTCTAAATGTTCTGAGTGTTCTAAATGTTCTAATTGTTCTGAGTGTTCTAAATGTTCTAATTGTTCTGAGTGTTCTAAATGTTCTGAGTGTTCTAAATGTTCTAATTGTTCTGAGTGTTCTAAATGTTCTGAGTGTTCTAAATGTTCTAATTGTTCTGAGTGTTCTAATTGTTCTAATTGTTCTGAGTGTTCTAAATGTTCTGAGTGTTCTAAATGTTCTGAGTGTTCTGAGTGTTCTAAATGTTCTGAGTGTTCTGAGTGTTCTAAATGTTCCGAGTGTTCTAAATGTTCTAATTGTTCTGAGTGTTCTAAATGTTCTGAGTGTTCTAAATGTTCTAAATGTTCTGAGTGTTCTAAATGTTCTGAGTGTTCTAAATGTTCTAATTGTTCTAAATGTTCTAAATGTTCTAAATGTTCTGAGTGTTCTAAATGTTCTGAGTGTTCTAAATGTTCTAATTGTTCTGAGTGTTCTAAATGTTCTGAGTGTTCTGAGTGTTCTAAATGTTCTGAGTGTTCTAAATGTTCTAATTGTTCTGCGTGTTCTAAATTTTCTGAGTGTTCTAAATGTTCTGAGTGTTCTGAGTGTTCTAAATGTTCTGAGTGTTCTAAATGTTCTGAGTGTTCTGAGTGTTCTAAATGTTCTGAGTGTTCTAAATGTTCTAATTGTTCTGAGTGTTCTAAATGTTCTGAGTGTTCTAAATTTTCTGAGTGTTCTAAACGTTCTAATTGTTCTGAGTGTTCTAAATGTTCTGAGTGTTCTAAATGTTCTAATTGTTCTGAGTGTTCTAAATGTTCTAATTGTTCTGAGTGTTCTAAATGTTCTGAGTGTTCTAAATGTTCTAATTGTTCTGAGTGTTCTAAATGTTCTGAGTGTTCTAAATGTTCTAATTGTTCTGAGTGTTCTAATTGTTCTAATTGTTCTGAGTGTTCTAAATGTTCTGAGTGTTCTAAATGTTCTGAGTGTTCTGAGTGTTCTAAATGTTCTGAGTGTTCTGAGTGTTCTAAATGTTCCGAGTGTTCTAAATGTTCTAATTGTTCTGAGTGTTCTAAATGTTCTGAGTGTTCTAAATGTTCTAAATGTTCTGAGTGTTCTAAATGTTCTGAGTGTTCTAAATGTTCTAATTGTTCTAAATGTTCTAAATGTTCTAAATGTTCTGAGTGTTCTAAATTTTCTGAGTGTTCTAAATGTTCTAATTGTTCTGAGTGTTCTAAATGTTCTGAGTGTTCTGAGTGTTCTAAATGTTCTGAGTGTTCTAAATGTTCTAATTGTTCTGCGTGTTCTAAATGTTCTGAGTGTTCTAAATGTTCTGAGTGTTCTGAGTGTTCTAAATGTTCTGAGTGTTCTAAATGTTCTGAGTGTTCTGAGTGTTCTGAGTGTTCTAAATGTTCTGAGTGTTCTAAATGTTCTAATTGTTCTGAGTGTTCTAAATGTTCTGAGTGTTCTAAATTTTCTGAGTGTTCTAAATGTTCTAAATGTTCTGAGTGTTCTAAATGTTCTGAGTGTTCTAAATGTTCTAATTGTTCTAAATGTTCTAAATGTTCTAAATGTTCTGAGTGTTCTAAATGTTCTGAGTGTTCTAAATGTTCTGAGTGTTCTAAATGTTCTAATTGTTCTGAGTGTTCTAAATGTTCTGAGTGTTCTGAGTGTTCTAAATGTTCTGAGTGTTCTAAATGTTCTAATTGTTCTGCGTGTTCTAAATGTTCTGAGTGTTCTAAATGTTCTGAGTGTTCTGAGTGTTCTAAATGTTCTGAGTGTTCTAAATGTTCTGAGTGTTCTGAGTGTTCTAAATGTTCTGAGTGTTCTAAATGTTCTAATTGTTCTGAGTGTTCTAAATGTTCTGAGTGTTCTAAATTTTCTGAGTGTTCTAAATGTTCTAATTGTTCTGAGTGTTCTAAATGTTCTGAGTGTTCTAAATGTTCTAATTGTTCTGAGTGTTCTAAATGTTCTAATTGTTCTGAGTGTTCTAAATGTTCTGAGTGTTCTAAATGTTCTAATTGTTCTGAGTGTTCTAAATGTTCTGAGTGTTCTAAATGTTCTAATTGTTCTGAGTGTTCTAAATGTTCTGAGTGTTCTAATTGTTCTGAGTGTTCTAAATGTTCTAATTGTTCTGAGTGTTCGAAATGTTCTGAGTGTTCTAAATGTTCTAATTGTTCTGAGTGTTCTAAATGTTCTGAGTGTTCTGAGTGTTCTAAATGTTCTGAGTGTTCTAAATGTTCTAAATGTTCTGAGTGTTCTAAATGTTCTGAGTGTTCTAAATGTTCTAATTGTTCTAAATGTTCTAAATGTTCTGAGTGTTCTAAATGTTCTGAGTGTTCTAAATGTTCTAATTGTTCTGAGTGTTCTAAATGTTCTGAGTGTTCTAAATGTTCTGAGTGTTCTAAATGTTCTGAGTGTTCTAAATGTTCTAATTGTTCTGAGTGTTCGAAATGTTCTGAGTGTTCTAAATGTTCTAATTGTTCTGAGTGTTCTAAATGTTCTGAGTGTTCTAAATGTTCTGAGTGTTCTAAATGTTCTGAGTGTTCTAAATGTTCTAATTGTTTTGAGTGTTCTAAATGTTCTAATTGTTTTGAGTGTTCTAAATGTTCTGAGTGTTCTAAATGTTCTAAATGTTTAGAGTTCTAAATTTTCTGAGTGTTCTAAATGTTCTGAGTGTTCTAAATGTTCTAATTGTTTTCAGTGTTCTAAATGTTCTGAGTGTTCTAAATGTTCTAATTGTTCTGAGTGTTCTAAATGTTCTGAGTGTTCTAAATGTTCTGAGTGTTCTAAATGTTCTAATTGTTCTGAGTGTTCTAAATGTTCTGAGTGTTCTAAATGTTCTAATTGTTCTGAGTGTTCTAAATGTTCTGAGTGTTCTAAATGTTCTGAGTGTTCTGAGTGTTCTAAATGTTCTGAGTGTTCTGAGTGTTCTAAATGTTCCGAGTGTTCTAAATGTTCTAATTGTTCTGAGTGTTCTAAATGTTCTGAGTGTTCTAAATGTTCTAAATGTTCTGAGTGTTCTAAATGTTCTGAGTGTTCTAAATGTTCTAATTGTTCTAAATGTTCTAAATGTTCTAAATGTTCTGAGTGTTCTAAATGTTCTGAGTGTTCTAAATGTTCTAATTGTTCTGAGTGTTCTAAATGTTCTGAGTGTTCTGAGTGTTCTAAATGTTCTGAGTGTTCTAAATGTTCTAATTGTTCTGCGTGTTCTAAATGTTCTGAGTGTTCTAAATGTTCTGAGTGTTCTGAGTGTTCTAAATGTTCTGAGTGTTCTAAATGTTCTGAGTGTTCTGAGTGTTCTAAATGTTCTGAGTGTTCTAAATGTTCTAATTGTTTAGAGTTCTAAATTTTCTGAGTGTTCTAAATGTTCTGAGTGTTCTAAATGTTCTAATTGTTCTGAGTATTCTAAATGTTCTGAGTGTTCTAAATGTTCTGAGTGTTCTAAATGTTCTAATTGTTCTGAGTGTTCTAAATGTTCTGAGTGTTCTAAATGTTCTAATTGTTCTGAGTGTTCTAAATGTTCTGAGTGTTCTGAGTGTTCTAAATGTTCTGAGTGTTCTAAATGTTCTAAATGTTCTGAGTGTTCTAAATGTTCTGAGTGTTCTAAATGTTCTAATTGTTCTAAATGTTCTAAATGTTCTGAGTGTTCTAAATGTTCTGAGTGTTCTAAATGTTCTAATTGTTCTGAGTGTTCTAAATGTTCTGAGTGTTCTAAATGTTCTGAGTGTTCTAAATGTTCTGAGTGTTCTAAATGTTCTAATTGTTCTGAGTGTTCGAAATGTTCTGAGTGTTCTAAATGTTCTAATTGTTCTGAGTGTTCGAAATGTTCTGAGTGTTCTAAATGTTCTAATTGTTCTGAGTGTTCTAAATGTTCTGAGTGTTCTAAATGTTCTAATTGTTCTGAGTGTTCTAAATTTTCTGAGTGTTCTAAATGTTCTGAGTGTTCTAAATGTTCTAATTGTTCTGAGTGTTCTAAATGTGCTGAGTGTTCTGAGTGTTCTAAATGTTCTGAGTGTTCTAAATGTTCTAAATGTTCTGAGTGTTCTAAATGTTCTGAGTGTTCTAAATGTTCTGAGTGTTCTAAATGTTCTAAATGTTCTGAGTGTTCTAAATGTTCTAAATATTCTGAGTGTTCTGATTGTTCTAATTGTTCTGAGTGTTCTAAATGTTCTAATTGTTCTGAGTGTTCTAAATGTTCTGAGTGTTCTGAGTGTTCTAAATTTATGAGTGTTCTAAATGTTCTAAATGTTCTGAGTGTTCTAAATGTTCTGATTGCTCTAAATGTTCTGAGTGTTCTAAATGTTCTAATTGTTCTGAGTGTTCTAAATTTTCTGAGTGTTCTAAATGTTCTAATTGTTCTGAGTGTTCTAAATGTTCTGAGTGTTCTGAGTGTTCTAAATGTTCTGAGTGTTCTAAATGTTCTAATTGTTCTGAGTGTTCTAAATGTTCTGAGTGTTCTGAGTGTTCTAAATGTTCTGAGTGTTCTAAATGTTCTAATTGTTCTGCGTGTTCTAAATGTTCTGAGTGTTCTAAATGTTCTGAGTGTTCTGAGTGTTCTAAATGTTCTGAGTGTTCTAAATGTTCTGAGTGTTCTGAGTGTTCTAAATGTTCTGAGTGTTCTAAATGTTCTAATTGTTCTGAGTGTTCTAAATGTTCTGAGTGTTCTAAATTTTCTGAGTTTTCTAAATGTTCTAATTGTTCTGAGTGTTCTAAATGTTCTGAGTGTTCTAAATGTTCTAATTGTTCTGAGTGTTCTGAATGTTCTAATTGTTCTGAGTGTTCTAAATGTTCTGAGTGTTCTAAATGTTCTAATTGTTCTGAGTGTTCTAAATGTTCTGAGTGTTCTAAATGTTCTAATTGTTCTGAGTGTTCTAATTGTTCTAATTGTTCTGAGTGTTCTAAATGTTCTGAGTGTTCTAAATGTTCTGAGTGTTCTGAGTGTTCTAAATGTTCTGAGTGTTCTGAGTGTTCTAAATGTTCCGAGTGTTCTAAATGTTCTAATTGTTCTGAGTGTTCTAAATGTTCTGAGTGTTCTAAATGTTCTAAATGTTCTGAGTGTTCTAAATGTTCTGAGTGTTCTAAATGTTCTAATTGTTCTAAATGTTCTAAATGTTCTAAATGTTCTAAATGTTCTGAGTGTTCTAAATGTTCTGAGTGTTCTAAATGTTCTAATTGTTCTGAGTGTTCTAAATGTTCTAAATATTCTGAGTGTTCTGATTGTTCTAATTGTTCTGAGTGTTCTAAATGTTCTAATTGTTCTGAGTGTTCTAAATGTTCTGAGTGTTCTGAGTGTTCTAAATTTATGAGTGTTCTAAATGTTCTAAATGTTCTGAGTGTTCTAAATGTTCTGATTGCTCTAAATGTTCTGAGTGTTCTAAATGTTCTAATTGTTCTGAGTGTTCTAAATGTTCTGAGTGTTCTGAGTGTTCTAAATGATCTGAGTGTTCTAAATGTTCTAAATGTTCTGAGTGTTCTAAATTTTCTGAGTGTTCTAAATGTTCTAATTGTTCTGAGTGTTCTAAATGTTCTGAGTGTTCTGAGTGTTCTAAATGTTCTGAGTGTTCTAAATGTTCTAATTGTTCTGAGTGTTCTAAATGTTCTGAGTGTTCTGAGTGTTCTAAATGTTCTGAGTGTTCTAAATGTTCTAATTGTTCTGCATGTTCTAAATGTTCTGAGTGTTCTAAATGTTCTGAGTGTTCTGAGAGTTCTAAATGTTCTGAGTGTTCTAAATGTTCTGAGTGTTCTGAGTGTTCTAAATGTTCTGAGTGTTCTAAATGTTCTAATTGTTCTGAGTGTTCTAAATGTTCTGAGTGTTCTAAATTTTCTGAGTGTTCTAAATGTTCTAATTGTTCTGAGTGTTCTAAATGTTCTGAGTGTTCTAAATGTTCTAATTGTTCTGAGTGTTCTAAATGTTCTAATTGTTCTGAGTGTTCTAAATGTTCTGAGTGTTCTAAATGTTCTAATTGTTCTGAGTGTTCTAAATGTTCTGAGTGTTCTAAATGTTCTAATTGTTCTGAGTGTTCTAATTGTTCTAATTGTTCTGAGTGTTCTAAATATTCTGAGTGTTCTAAATGTTCTGAGTGTTCTGAGTGTTCTAAATGTTCTGAGTGTTCTGAGTGTTCTAAATGTTCCGAGTGTTCTAAATGTTCTAATTGTTCTGAGTGTTCTAAATGTTCTGAGTGTTCTAAATGTTCTAAATGTTCTGAGTGTTCTAAATGTTCTGAGTGTTCTAAATGTTCTAATTGTTCTAAATGTTCTAAATGTTCTAAATGTTCTGAGTGTTCTAAATGTTCTGAGTGTTCTAAATGTTCTAATTGTTCTGAGTGTTCTAAATGTTCTGAGTGTTCTGAGTGTTCTAAATGTTCTGAGTGTTCTAAATGTTCTAATTGTTCTGCGTGTTCTAAATGTTCTGAGTGTTCTAAATGTTCTGAGTGTTCTGAGTGTTCTAAATGTTCTGAGTGTTCTAAATGTTCTGAGTGTTCTGAGTGTTCTAAATGTTCTGAGTGTTCTAAATGTTCTAATTGTTCTGAGTGTTCTAAATGTTCTGAGTGTTCTAAATTTTCTGAGTGTTCTAAACGTTCTAATTGTTCTGAGTGTTCTAAATGTTCTGAGTGTTCTAAATGTTCTAATTGTTCTGAGTGTTCTAAATGTTCTAATTGTTCTGAGTGTTCTAAATTTTCTGAGTGTTCTAAATGTTCTAATTGTTCTGAGTGTTCTAAATGTTCTGAGTGTTCTAAATGTTCTAATTGTTCTGAGTGTTCTAATTGTTCTAATTGTTCTGAGTGTTCTAAATGTTCTGAGTGTTCTAAATGTTCTGAGTGTTCTGAGTGTTCTAAATGTTCTGAGTGTTCTGAGTGTTCTAAATGTTCCGAGTGTTCTAAATGTTCTAATTGTTCTGAGTGTTCTAAATGTTCTGAGTGTTCTAAATGTTCTAAATGTTCTGAGTGTTCTAAATGTTCTGAGTGTTCTAAATGTTCTAATTGTTCTAAATGTTCTAAATGTTCTAAATGTTCTGAGTGTTCTAAATTTTCTGAGTGTTCTAAATGTTCTAATTGTTCTGAGTGTTCTAAATGTTCTGAGTGTTCTGAGTGTTCTAAATGTTCTGAGTGTTCTAAATGTTCTAATTGTTCTGCGTGTTCTAAATGTTCTGAGTGTTCTAAATGTTCTGAGTGTTCTGAGTGTTCTAAATGTTCTAATTGTTCTAAATGTTCTAAATGTTCTAAATGTTCTGAGTGTTCTAAATGTTCTGAGTGTTCTAAATGTTCTAATTGTTCTGAGTGTTCTAAATGTTCTGAGTGTTCTGAGTGTTCTAAATGTTCTGAGTGTTCTAAATGTTCTAATTGTTCTGAGTGTTCTAAATGTTCTGAGTGTTCTAAATGTTCTAAATGTTCTGAGTGTTCTAAATGTTCTGAGTGTTCTAAATGTTCTAATTGTTCTAAATGTTCTAAATGTTCTAAATGTTCTGAGTGTTCTAAATGTTCTGAGTGTTCTAAATGTTCTAATTGTTCTGAGTGTTCTAAATGTTCTGAGTGTTCTGAGTGTTCTAAATGTTCTGAGTGTTCTAAATGTTCTAATTGTTCTGCGTGTTCTAAATGTTCTGAGTGTTCTAAATGTTCTGAGTGTTCTGAGTGTTCTAAATGTTCTGAGTGTTCTAAATGTTCTGAGTGTTCTGAGTGTTCTAAATGTTCTGAGTGTTCTAAATGTTCTAATTGTTTAGAGTTCTAAATTTTCTGAGTGTTCTAAATGTTCTGAGTGTTCTAAATGTTCTAATTGTTCTGAGTGTTCTAAATGTTCTGAGTGTTCTAAATGTTCTGAGGGTTCTAAATGTTCTAATTGTTCTGAGTGTTCTAAATGTTCTGAGTGTTCTAAATGTTCTAATTGTTCTGAGTGTTCTAAATGTTCTGAGTGTTCTGAGTGTTCTAAATGTTCTGAGTGTTCTAAATGTTCTAAATGTTCTGAGTGTTCTAAATGTTCTGAGTGTTCTAAATGTTCTAATTGTTCTAAATGTTCTAAATGTTCTGAGTGTTCTAAATGTTCTGAGTGTTCTAAATGTTCTAATTGTTCTGAGTGTTCTAAATGTTCTGAGTGTTCTAAATGTTCTGAGTGTTCTAAATGTTCTGAGTGTTCTAAATGTTCTAATTGTTCTGAGTGTTCGAAATGTTCTGAGTGTTCTAAATGTTCTAATTGTTCTGAGTGTTCTAAATGTTCTGAGTGTTCTAAATGTTCTAATTGTTCTGAGTGTTCTAAATGTTCTGAGTGTTCTAAATGTTCTGAGTGTTCTAAATGTTCTAATTGTTCTGAGTGTTCGAAATGTTCTGAGTGTTCTAAATGTTCTAATTGTTCTGAGTGTTCTAAATGTTCTGAGTGTTCTAAATGTTCTAATTGTTCTGAGTGTTCTAAATGTTCTGAGTGTTCTAAATGTTCTGAGTGTTCTAAATGTTCTAATTGTTCTGAGTGTTCTAAATGTGCTGAGTGTTCTGAGTGTTCTAAATGTTCTGAGTGTTCTAAATGTTCTAAATGTTCTGAGTGTTCTAAATGTTCTGAGTGTTCTAAATGTTCTGAGTGTTCTAAATGTTCTAAATGTTCTGAGTGTTCTAAATGTTCTAAATATTCTGAGTGTTCTGATTGTTCTAATTGTTCTGAGTGTTCTAAATGTTCTAATTGTTCTGAGTGTTCTAAATGTTCTGAGTGTTCTGAGTGTTCTAAATTTATGAGTGTTCTAAATGTTCTAAATGTTCTGAGTGTTCTAAATGTTCTGATTGCTCTAAATGTTCTGAGTGTTCTAAATGTTCTAATTGTTCTGAGTGTTCTAAATGTTCTGAGTGTTCTGAGTGTTCTAAATGATCTGAGTGTTCTAAATGTTCTAAATGTTCTGAGTGTTCTAAATTTTCTGAGTGTTCTAAATGTTCTAATTGTTCTGAGTGTTCTAAATGTTCTGAGTGTTCTGAGTGTTCTAAATGTTCTGAGTGTTCTAAATGTTCTAATTGTTCTGAGTGTTCTAAATGTTCTGAGTGTTCTGAGTGTTCTAAATGTTCTGAGTGTTCTAAATGTTCTAATTGTTCTGCGTGTTCTAAATGTTCTGAGTGTTCTAAATGTTCTGAGTGTTCTGAGTGTTCTAAATGTTCTGAGTGTTCTAAATGTTCTGAGTGTTCTGAGTGTTCTAAATGTTCTGAGTGTTCTAAATGTTCTAATTGTTCTGAGTGTTCTAAATGTTCTGAGTGTTCTAAATTTTCTGAGTGTTCTAAATGTTCTAATTGTTCTGAGTGTTCTAAATGTTCTGAGTGTTCTAAATGTTCTAATTGTTCTGAGTGTTCTAAATGTTCTAATTGTTCTGAGTGTTCTAAATGTTCTGAGTGTTCTAAATGTTCTAATTGTTCTGAGTGTTCTAAATGTTCTGAGTGTTCTAAATGTTCTAATTGTTCTGAGTGTTCTAATTGTTCTAATTGTTCTGAGTGTTCTAAATGTTCTGAGTGTTCTAAATGTTCTGAGTGTTCTGAGTGTTCTAAATGTTCTGAGTGTTCTGAGTGTTCTAAATGTTCCGAGTGTTCTAAATGTTCTAATTGTTCTGAGTGTTCTAAATGTTCTGAGTGTTCTAAATGTTCTAAATGTTCTGAGTGTTCTAAATGTTCTGAGTGTTCTAAATGTTCTAATTGTTCTAAATGTTCTAAATGTTCTAAATGTTCTGAGTGTTCTAAATGTTCTGAGTGTTCTAAATGTTCTAATTGTTCTGAGTGTTCTAAATGTTCTGAGTGTTCTAAATGTTCTGAGTGTTCTAAATGTTCTAATTGTTCTAAATGTTCTAAATGTTCTAAATGTTCTGAGTGTTCTAAATGTTCTGAGTGTTCTAAATGTTCTGAGTGTTCTGAGTGTTCTAAATGTTCTGAGTGTTCTAAATGTTCTAATTGTTCTGAGTGTTCTAAATGTTCTGAGTGTTCTAAATTTTCTGAGTGTTCTAAACGTTCTAATTGTTCTGAGTGTTCTAAATGTTCTGAGTGTTCTAAATGTTCTAATTGTTCTGAGTGTTCTAAATGTTCTAATTGTTCTGAGTGTTCTAAATGTTCTGAGTGTTCTAAATGTTCTAATTGTTCTGAGTGTTCTAAATGTTCTGAGTGTTCTAAATGTTCTAATTGTTCTGAGTGTTCTAATTGTTCTAATTGTTCTGAGTGTTCTAAATGTTCTGAGTGTTCTAAATGTTCTGAGTGTTCTGAGTGTTCTAAATGTTCTGAGTGTTCTGAGTGTTCTAAATGTTCCGAGTGTTCTAAATGTTCTAATTGTTCTGAGTGTTCTAAATGTTCTGAGTGTTCTAAATGTTCTAAATGTTCTGAGTGTTCTAAATGTTCTGAGTGTTCTAAATGTTCTAATTGTTCTAAATGTTCTAAATGTTCTAAATGTTCTGAGTGTTCTAAATTTTCTGAGTGTTCTAAATGTTCTAATTGTTCTGAGTGTTCTAAATGTTCTGAGTGTTCTGAGTGTTCTAAATGTTCTAAGTGTTCTAAATGTTCTAATTGTTCTGCGTGTTCTAAATGTTCTGAGTGTTCTAAATGTTCTGAGTGTTCTGAGTGTTCTAAATGTTCTGAGTGTTCTAAATGTTCTGAGTGTTCTGAGTGTTCTAAATGTTCTGAGTGTTCTAAATGTTCTAATTGTTCTGAGTGTTCTAAATGTTCTGAGTGTTCTAAATTTTCTGAGTGTTCTAAATGTTCTAAATGTTCTGAGTGTTCTAAATGTTCTGAGTGTTCTAAATGTTCTAATTGTTCTAAATGTTCTAAATGTTCTAAATGTTCTGAGTGTTCTAAATGTTCTGAGTGTTCTAAATGTTCTAATTGTTCTGAGTGTTCTAAATGTTCTGAGTGTTCTGAGTGTTCTAAATGTTCTGAGTGTTCTAAATGTTCTAATTGTTCTGCGTGTTCTAAATGTTCTGAGTGTTCTAAATGTTCTGAGTGTTCTGAGTGTTCTAAATGTTCTGAGTGTTCTAAATGTTCTGAGTGTTCTGAGTGTTCTAAATGTTCTGAGTGTTCTAAATGTTCTAATTGTTCTGAGTGTTCTAAATGTTCTGAGTGTTCTAAATTTTCTGAGTGTTCTAAATGTTCTAATTGTTCTGAGTGTTCTAAATGTTCTGAGTGTTCTAAATGTTCTAATTGTTCTGAGTGTTCTAAATGTTCTAATTGTTCTGAGTGTTCTAAATGTTCTGAGTGTTCTAAATGTTCTAATTGTTCTGAGTGTTCTAAATGTTCTGAGTGTTCTAAATGTTCTAATTGTTCTGAGTGTTCTAAATGTTCTGAGTGTTCTAATTGTTCTGAGTGTTCTAAATGTTCTAATTGTTCTGAGTGTTCGAAATGTTCTGAGTGTTCTAAATGCTCTAATTGTTCTGAGTGTTCTAAATGTTCTGAGTGTTCTAAATGTTCTAATTGTTCTGAGTGTTCTAAATGTTCTGAGTGTTCTAAATGTTCTGAGTGTTCTAAATGTTCTGAGTGTTCTAAATGTTCTAATTGTTTTGAGTGTTCTAAATGTTCTAATTGTTTTGAGTGTTCTAAATGTTCTGAGTGTTCTAAATGTTCTAAATGTTTAGAGTTCTAAATTTTCTGAGTGTTCTAAATGTTCTGAGTGTTCTAAATGTTCTAATTGTTTTCAGTGTTCTAAATGTTCTGAGTGTTCTAAATGTTCTAATTGTTCTGAGTGTTCTAAATGTTCTGAGTGTTCTAAATGTTCTGAGTGTTCTAAATGTTCTAATTGTTCTGAGTGTTCTAAATGTTCTGAGTGCTCTAAATGTTCTAATTGTTCTGAGTGTTCTAAATGTTCTGAGTGTTCTAAATGTTCTGAGTGTTCTGAGTGTTCTAAATGTTCTGAGTGTTCTGAGTGTTCTAAATGTTCCGAGTGTTCTAAATGTTCTAATTGTTCTGAGTGTTCTAAATGTTCTGAGTGTTCTAAATGTTCTAAATGTTCTGAGTGTTCTAAATGTTCTGAGTGTTCTAAATGTTCTAATTGTTCTAAATGTTCTAAATGTTCTAAATGTTCTGAGTGTTCTAAATGTTCTGAGTGTTCTAAATGTTCTAATTGTTCTGAGTGTTCTAAATGTTCTGAGTGTTCTGAGTGTTCTAAATGTTCTGAGTGTTCTAAATGTTCTAATTGTTCTGCGTGTTCTAAATGTTCTGAGTGTTCTAAATGTTCTGAGTGTTCTGAGTGTTCTAAATGTTCTGAGTGTTCTAAATGTTCTGAGTGTTCTGAGTGTTCTAAATGTTCTGAGTGTTCTAAATGTTCTAATTGTTTAGAGTTCTAAATTTTCTGAGTGTTCTAAATGTTCTGAGTGTTCTAAATGTTCTAATTGTTCTGAGTATTCTAAATGTTCTGAGTGTTCTAAATGTTCTGAGTGTTCTAAATGTTCTAATTGTTCTGAGTGTTCTAAATGTTCTGAGTGTTCTAAATGTTCTAATTGTTCTGAGTGTTCTAAATGTTCTGAGTGTTCTGAGTGTTCTAAATGTTCTGAGTGTTCTAAATGTTCTAAATGTTCTGAGTGTTCTAAATGTTCTGAGTGTTCTAAATGTTCTAATTGTTCTAAATGTTCTAAATGTTCTGAGTGTTCTAAATGTTCTGAGTGTTCTAAATGTTCTAATTGTTCTGAGTGTTCTAAATGTTCTGAGTGTTCTAAATGTTCTGAGTGTTCTAAATGTTCTGAGTGTTCTAAATGTTCTAATTGTTCTGAGTGTTCGAAATGTTCTGAGTGTTCTAAATGTTCTAATTGTTCTGAGTGTTCTAAATGTTCTGAGTGTTCTAAATGTTCTGAGTGTTCTAAATGTTCTGAGTGTTCTAAATGTTCTAATTGTTTTGAGTGTTCTAAATGTTCTAATTGTTTTGAGTGTTCTAAATGTTCTGAGTGTTCTAAATGTTCTAAATGTTTAGAGTTCAAAATTTTCTGAGTGTTCTAAATGTTCTGAGTGTTCTAAATGTTCTAATTGTTTTCAGTGTTCTAAATGTTCTGAGTGTTCTAAATGTTCTAATTGTTCTGAGTGTTCTAAATGTTCTGAGTGTTCTAAATGTTCTGAGTGTTCTAAATGTTCTAATTGTTCTGAGTGTTCTAAATGTTCTGAGTGTTCTAAATGTTCTAATTGTTCTGAGTGTTCTAAATGTTCTGAGTGTTCTAAATGTTCTGAGTGTTCTGAGTGTTCTAAATGTTCTGAGTGTTCTGAGTGTTCTAAATGTTCCGAGTGTTCTAAATGTTCTAATTGTTCTGAGTGTTCTAAATGTTCTGAGTGTTCTAAATGTTCTAAATGTTCTGAGTGTTCTAAATGTTCTGAGTGTTCTAAATGTTCTAATTGTTCTAAATGTTCTAAATGTTCTAAATGTTCTGAGTGTTCTAAATGTTCTGAGTGTTCTAAATGTTCTAATTGTTCTGAGTGTTCTAAATGTTCTGAGTGTTCTGAGTGTTCTAAATGTTCTGAGTGTTCTAAATGTTCTAATTGTTCTGCGTGTTCTAAATGTTCTGAGTGTTCTAAATGTTCTGAGTGTTCTGAGTGTTCTAAATGTTCTGAGTGTTCTAAATGTTCTGAGTGTTCTGAGTGTTCTAAATGTTCTGAGTGTTCTAAATGTTCTAATTGTTTAGAGTTCTAAATTTTCTGAGTGTTCTAAATGTTCTGAGTGTTCTAAATGTTCTAATTGTTCTGAGTATTCTAAATGTTCTGAGTGTTCTAAATGTTCTGAGTGTTCTAAATGTTCTAATTGTTCTGAGTGTTCTAAATGTTCTGAGTGTTCTAAATGTTCTAATTGTTCTGAGTGTTCTAAATGTTCTGAGTGTTCTGAGTGTTCTAAATGTTCTGAGTGTTCTAAATGTTCTAAATGTTCTGAGTGTTCTAAATGTTCTGAGTGTTCTAAATGTTCTAATTGTTCTAAATGTTCTAAATGTTCTGAGTGTTCTAAATGTTCTGAGTGTTCTAAATGTTCTAATTGTTCTGAGTGTTCTAAATGTTCTGAGTGTTCTAAATGTTCTGAGTGTTCTAAATGTTCTGAGTGTTCTAAATGTTCTAATTGTTCTGAGTGTTCGAAATGTTCTGAGTGTTCTAAATGTTCTAATTGTTCTGAGTGTTCTAAATGTTCTGAGTGTTCTAAATGTTCTAATTGTTCTGAGTGTTCTAAATGTTCTGAGTGTTCTAAATGTTCTGAGTGTTCTAAATGTTCTAATTGTTCTGAGTGTTCGAAATGTTCTGAGTGTTCTAAATGTTCTAATTGTTCTGAGTGTTCTAAATGTTCTGAGTGTTCTAAATGTTCTAATTGTTCTGAGTGTTCTAAATGTTCTGAGTGTTCTAAATGTTCTGAGTGTTCTAAATGTTCTAATTGTTCTGAGTGTTCTAAATGTGCTGAGTGTTCTGAGTGTTCTAAATGTTCTGAGTGTTCTAAATGTTCTAAATGTTCTGAGTGTTCTAAATGTTCTGAGTGTTCTAAATGTTCTGAGTGTTCTAAATGTTCTAAATGTTCTGAGTGTTCTAAATGTTCTAAATATTCTGAGTGTTCTGATTGTTCTAATTGTTCTGAGTGTTCTAAATGTTCTAATTGTTCTGAGTGTTCTAAATGTTCTGAGTGTTCTGAGTGTTCTAAATTTATGAGTGTTCTAAATGTTCTAAATGTTCTGAGTGTTCTAAATGTTCTGATTGCTCTAAATGTTCTGAGTGTTCTAAATGTTCTAATTGTTCTGAGTGTTCTAAATTTTCTGAGTGTTCTAAATGTTCTAATTGTTCTGAGTGTTCTAAATGTTCTGAGTGTTCTGAGTGTTCTAAATGTTCTGAGTGTTCTAAATGTTCTAATTGTTCTGAGTGTTCTAAATGTTCTGAGTGTTCTGAGTGTTCTAAATGTTCTGAGTGTTCTAAATGTTCTAATTGTTCTGCGTGTTCTAAATGTTCTGAGTGTTCTAAATGTTCTGAGTGTTCTGAGTGTTCTAAATGTTCTGAGTGTTCTAAATGTTCTGAGTGTTCTGAGTGTTCTAAATGTTCTGAGTGTTCTAAATGTCAAATCAAATCAAATCAAATCAAATTTTATTGGTCACATGCGCCGAATACAACAGGTGCAGACATTACAGTGAAATGCTTACTTACAGCCCTTAACCAACAGTGCATTTATTTTAAACAAAAAAGTAAGAATAAAACAACAACAAAAAAGTGTTGAGAAAAAAAAAGAGCAGAAGTAAAAAATAAAGTGACAGTAGGGAGGCTATATATACAATAGAATAAAGTGACAGTAGGGAGGCTATATATACAGGGGGGTACCGTTGCATAGTCAATGTGCGGGGGCACCGGCTAGTTGAGGTAATATGTACATGTGGGTAGAGTTAAAGTGACTATGCATAAATACTTAACAGAGTAGCAGCAGCGTAAAAAGGATGGGGTGGGGGGGCAGTGCAAATAGTCCGGGTAGCCATGATTAGCTGTTCAGGAGTCTTATGGCTTGGGGGTAGAAGCTGTTGAGAAGTCTTTTGGACCTAGACTTGGCACTCCGGTACCGCTTGCCGTGCGGTAGCAGAGAGAACAGTCTATGACTAGGGTGACTGGAGTCTTTGACAATTTTGAGGGCCTTCCTCTGACACCGCCTGGTATAGAGGTCCTGGATGGCAGGGAGCTTTGCCCCAGTGATGTACTGGGCCGTACGCACTACCCTCTGTAGTGCCTTGCGGTCAGAGGCCAAGCAGTTGCCATACCAGGCGGTGATGCAACCAGTCAGGATGCTCTCGATGGTGCAGCTGTAGAATTTTTTGAGGATCTGAGGACCCATGCCAAATCTTTTTAGTCTCCTGAGGGGGAATAGGCTTTGTCGTGCCCTCTTCACGACTGTCTTGGTGTGTTTGGACCATGATAGTTCGTTGGTGATGTGGACACCAAGGAACTTGAAGCTCTCAACCTGTTCCACTACAGCCCCGTCGATGAGAATGGGGGCGTGCTCAGTCCTCTTTTTTTCCCTGTAGTCCACAATCATCTCCTTTGTCTTGGTCACGTTGAGGGAGAGGTTGTTGTCCTGGCACCACACGGCCAGATCTCTGACCTCCTCCCTATAGGCTGTCTCATCGTTGTCGGTGATCAGGCCTACCACTGTTGTGTCGTCGGCAAACTTAATGATGGTGTTGGAGTCGTGCCTGGCCATGCAGTCATGGGTGAACAGAGAGTACAGGAGGGGACTGAGCACGCACCCCTGAGGGGCCCCCGTGTTGAGGATCAGTGTGGCAGATGTGTTGTTACCTACCCTTACCACCTGGGGGCGGCCCGTCAGGAAGTCCAGGATCCAGTTGCAGAGGGAGGTGTTTAGTCCCAGGATCCTTAGCTTAGTGATGAGCTTTGAGGGCACTATGGTGTTGAATGCTGAGCTGTAGTCAATGAATAGCATTCTCACGTAGGTGTTCCTCTTGTCCAGGTGGGAAAGGGCAGTGTGGAGTGCGATAGAGATTGCATCATCTGTGGATCTGTTGGGGCGGTATGCAAATTGGAGTGGGTCTAGGGTTTCTGGGATTATGCTGTTGATGTGAGCCATGACCAGTCTTTCAAAGCACTTCATGGCTACAGACGTCAGTGCCACGGGTCGGTAGTCATTTAGGCAGGTTATCTTAGAGTTCTTGGGCACGGGGACTATGGTGGTCTGCTTGAAGCATGTTGGTATTACAGACTCAGTCAGGGACATGTTGAAAATGTCAGTGAAGACACTTGCCAGTTGGTCAGCACATGCTCGGAGTACACGTCCTGGTAATCCGTCTGGCCCTGCGGCCTTGTGAATGTTGACCTGCTTAAAAGTCTTACTCACATCGGCTACGGAGAGCGTGATCACATAGTCGTCCGGAACAGCTGGTGCTCTCATGCATGCTTCAGTGTTGCTTGCCTCGAAGCGAGCATAGAAGTGGTTTAGCTCGTCTGGTAGGCTTGTGTCACTGGGCAGCTCGCGGCTGTGCTTCCCTTTGTAGTCTGTAATAGTTTTCAAGCCCTGCCACATCCGACGAGCGTCAGAGCCAGTGTAGTATGATTCAATCTTAGACCTGTATTGACTCTTTGCCTGTTTGATGGTTCGTCGGAGGTCATAGCGGGATTTCTTATAAGCGTCCGGGTTAGAGTCCCGTTCCTTGAAAGCGGCAGCTCTACCCTTTAGCTCAGTGCGGATGTTTCCTGTAATCCATGGCTTCTGGTTGGGGTATGTACGTACGGTCACTGTGGGGACGACATCATCGATGCACTTATTGATGAAGCCAGTGACTGATGTGGTGTACTCCTCAATGCTGTCTGAAGAATCCCTGAACATGTTCCAGTCTGTGCTAGCAAAACAGTCCTGTAGCTTAGCATCTGCGTCATCTGACCACTTTTTTATTAGCCGAGTCACTGGTGCTTCCTGCTTCAGTTTTTGCTTATAAGCAGGAATCAGGAGGATAGAGTTATGGTCAGATTTGCCAAATGGAGGGCGAGGGAGAGCTTTGTATGCGTCTCTGTGTGTGGAGTAAAGGTGGTCTAGAGTTTTTTCCCCTCTGGTTGCACATTTAACATGCTGGTAGAAATGAGGTAGAACGGATTTAAGTTTCCCTGCATTAAAGTCCCCTGCTACTAGGAGCGCTGCATCTGGATGAGCGTTTTCCTGTTGATTAATGGCCTTGTACAACTCATTCAGTGCAATCTTAATGCCAGCATTGGTTTGTGGTGGTAAATAGACAGCTATGAAAAGTATAGATGAAAACTCTCTTGGTAAATAGTGTGGTCTACAGCTTATCATAAGATACTCTACCTCAGGCGAGCAAAACCTTGAGACTTCCTTAGTATTTGATTTTGTGCACCAGCTGTTGTTTACAAAAATACAGAGACCGCCACCCCTCGTCTTACCCGAGTCTGCCGTTCTGTCCTGCCGATGTAGCGTATAGCCTGCTAGCTGAATGTTGTCATTGTTGTCATTCAGCCACGACTCCGTGAAACATAAGATATTACAGTTTTTAATGTCCCGTTGGTAGGATAACCGTAATCTTAAATCGTCCATTTTATTATCCAAAGCTTGAACGTTGGCTAATAGGATTGATGGGAGAGGCAGTTTACTCGTTCGCCGTCGGATCTTTACAAGGCACCCCGACCTACGTCCACGGTATCTCCGTCTCTTCCTCACGCGAATGACGGGGATCTGGGCCTTGTCTGGAGTCTGTAGAATATCCTTCGCGAACGCCTCGTTGAAAAAAAAGTGTTCGTCCAACGCGAGGTGAGTAATCGCTGTCCTGATATCCAGAAGCTCTCTTTGGTTATAAGAGACGATGGC
Organism: Coregonus lavaretus; assembly: GCF_964263955.1. Lineage (NCBI taxonomy): Eukaryota > Metazoa > Chordata > Actinopteri > Salmoniformes > Salmonidae > Coregonus > Coregonus lavaretus. Next base: position 18,764 of record NW_028163503.1, read on the forward strand.
ATAAACATTATGTACAAAATAAATTACAAATAACGCGGAAAAACACACATAATAGTACAATTGGTTAGAGGGCTGTAAAACGGCAGCCATCTTCTTCCGGTTAGGGTTAGGGTTAGGGTTAGGGTTAGGGTTAGGGTTAGGGTTAGGGTTAGGTTCTGAGTGTTCTAAATGTTCTGAGTGTTCTAAATGTTCTAATTGTTCTGAGTGTTCTAAATGTTCTGAGTGTTCTAAATTTTCTGAGTGTTCTAAATGTTCTAATTGTTCTGAGTGTTCTAAATGTTCTGAGTGTTCTAAATGTTCTAATTGTTCTGAGTGTTCTAAATGTTCTAATTGTTCTGAGTGTTCTAAATGTTCTGAGTGTTCTAAATGTTCTAATTGTTCTGAGTGTTCTAAATGTTCTGAGTGTTCTAAATGTTCTAATTGTTCTGAGTGTTCTAAATGTTCTGAGTGTTCTAATTGTTTTGAGTGTTCTAAATATTCTAATTGTTCTGAGTGTTCTAAATGTTCTGAGTGTTCTAAATGTTCTGAGTGTTCTAAATGTTCTAAATGTTCTGAGTGTTCTAAATGTTCTGAGTGTTCTGAGTGTTCTAAATGTTCTGAGTGTTCTAAATGTTCTGAGTGTTCTGAGTGTTCTAAATGTTCTGAGTGTTCTAAATGTTCTAATTGTTCTGAGTGTTCTAAATGTTCTGAGTGTTCTAAATGTTCTGAGTGTTCTAAATGTTCTAATTGTTCTGAGTGTTCAAAATTTTCTGAGTGTTCTAAATGTTCTAATTGTTCTGAGTGTTCTAAATGTTCTGAGTGTTCTAAATGTTCTAATTGTTCTGAGTGTTCTAAATGTTCTGAGTGTTCTAAATGTTCTGAGTGTTCTAAATGTTCTAATTGTTCTGAGTGTTCTAAATGTTCTAATTGTTCTGAGTGTTCTAAATTTTCTGAGTGTTCTAAATGTTCTAATTGTTCTGAGTGTTCTAAATGTTCTGAGTGTTCTGAGTGTTCTAAATGTTCTGAGTGTTCTAAATGTTCTAATTGTTCTGAGTGTTCTAAATGTTCTGAGTGTTCTGAGTGTTCTAAATGTTCTGAGTGTTCTAAATGTTCTAATTGTTCTGCGTGTTCTAAATGTTCTGAGTGTTCTAAATGTTCTGAGTGTTCTGAGTGTTCTAAATGTTCTGAGTGTTCTAAATGTTCTGAGTGTTCTGAGTGTTCTAAATGTTCTGAGTGTTCTAAATGTTCTAATTGTTCTGAGTGTTCTAAATGTTCTGAGTGTTCTAAATTTTCTGAGTTTTCTAAATGTTCTAATTGTTCTGAGTGTTCTAAATGTTCTGAGTGTTCTAAATGTTCTAATTGTTCTGAGTGTTCTAAATGTTCTAATTGTTCTGAGTGTTCTAAATGTTCTGAGTGTTCTAAATGTTCTAATTGTTCTGAGTGTTCTAAATGTTCTGAGTGTTCTAAATGTTCTAATTGTTCTGAGTGTTCTAATTGTTCTAATTGTTCTGAGTGTTCTAAATGTTCTGAGTGTTCTAAATGTTCTGAGTGTTCTGAGTGTTCTAAATGTTCTGAGTGTTCTGAGTGTTCTAAATGTTCCGAGTGTTCTAAATGTTCTAATTGTTCTGAGTGTTCTAAATGTTCTGAGTGTTCTAAATGTTCTAAATGTTCTGAGTGTTCTAAATGTTCTGAGTGTTCTAAATGTTCTAATTGTTCTAAATGTTCTAAATGTTCTAAATGTTCTGAGTGTTCTAAATGTTCTGAGTGTTCTAAATGTTCTAATTGTTCTGAGTGTTCTAAATGTTCTGAGTGTTCTGAGTGTTCTAAATGTTCTGAGTGTTCTAAATGTTCTAATTGTTCTGCGTGTTCTAAATGTTCTGAGTGTTCTAAATGTTCTGAGTGTTCTGAGTGTTCTAAATGTTCTGAGTGTTCTAAATGTTCTGAGTGTTCTGAGTGTTCTAAATGTTCTGAGTGTTCTAAATGTTCTAATTGTTCTGAGTGTTCTAAATGTTCTGAGTGTTCTAAATTTTCTGAGTGTTCTAAACGTTCTAATTGTTCTGAGTGTTCTAAATGTTCTGAGTGTTCTAAATGTTCTAATTGTTCTGAGTGTTCTAAATGTTCTAATTGTTCTGAGTGTTCTAAATGTTCTGAGTGTTCTAAATGTTCTAATTGTTCTGAGTGTTCTAAATGTTCTGAGTGTTCTAAATGTTCTAATTGTTCTGAGTGTTCTAATTGTTCTAATTGTTCTGAGTGTTCTAAATGTTCTGAGTGTTCTAAATGTTCTGAGTGTTCTGAGTGTTCTAAATGTTCTGAGTGTTCTGAGTGTTCTAAATGTTCCGAGTGTTCTAAATGTTCTAATTGTTCTGAGTGTTCTAAATGTTCTGAGTGTTCTAAATGTTCTAAATGTTCTGAGTGTTCTAAATGTTCTGAGTGTTCTAAATGTTCTAATTGTTCTAAATGTTCTAAATGTTCTAAATGTTCTGAGTGTTCTAAATGTTCTGAGTGTTCTAAATGTTCTAATTGTTCTGAGTGTTCTAAATGTTCTGAGTGTTCTGAGTGTTCTAAATGTTCTGAGTGTTCTAAATGTTCTAATTGTTCTGCGTGTTCTAAATGTTCTGAGTGTTCTAAATGTTCTGAGTGTTCTGAGTGTTCTAAATGTTCTGAGTGTTCTAAATGTTCTGAGTGTTCTGAGTGTTCTAAATGTTCTGAGTGTTCTAAATGTTCTAATTGTTCTGAGTGTTCTAAATGTTCTGAGTGTTCTAAATTTTCTGAGTGTTCTAAATGTTCTAATTGTTCTGAGTGTTCTAAATGTTCTGAGTGTTCTAAATGTTCTAATTGTTCTGAGTGTTCTAAATGTTCTGAGTGTTCTAAATGTTCTAATTGTTCTGAGTGTTCTAAATGTTCTGAGTGTTCTAATTGTTTTGAGTGTTCTAAATATTCTAATTGTTCTGAGTGTTCTAAATGTTCTGAGTGTTCTAAATGTTCTGAGTGTTCTAAATGTTCTAAATGTTCTGAGTGTTCTAAATGTTCTGAGTGTTCTGAGTGTTCTAAATGTTCTGAGTGTTCTAAATGTTCTGAGTGTTCTGAGTGTTCTAAATGTTCTGAGTGTTCTAAATGTTCTAATTGTTCTGAGTGTTCTAAATGTTCTGAGTGTTCTAAATGTTCTGAGTGTTCTAAATGTTCTAATTGTTCTGAGTGTTCAAAATTTTCTGAGTGTTCTAAATGTTCTAATTGTTCTGAGTGTTCTAAATGTTCTGAGTGTTCTAAATGTTCTAATTGTTCTGAGTGTTCTAAATGTTCTGAGTGTTCTAAATGTTCTGAGTGTTCTAAATGTTCTAATTGTTCTGAGTGTTCTAAATGTTCCGAGTGTTCTAAATGTTCTAATTGTTCTGAGTGTTCTAAATATTCTGAGTGTTCTGAGTGTTCTAAATGTTCTGAGTGTTCTAAATGTTCTAAATGTTCTGAGTGTTCTAAATGTTCTGAGTGTTCTAAATGTTCTGAGTGTTCTAAATGTTCTGAGTGTTCTAAATGTTCTAATTGTTCTGAGTGTTCTAGATGTTCTGAGTGTTCTGAGTGTTCTAAATGTTCTGAGTGTTCTGAGTGTTCTAAATGTTCTGAGTGTTCTAAATGTTCTAATTGTTCTGAGTGTTCTAAATGTTCTGAGTGTTCTAAATGTTCTGAGTGTTCTGAGTGTTCTAAATGTTCTGAGTGTTCTAAATGTTATAATTGTTCTGAGTGTTCTAAATGTTCTGAGTGTTCTAAATGTTCTGAGTGTTCTAAATGTTCTAATTGTTCTGAGTGTTCTAAATGTTCTGAGAGTTCTAAATGTTCTAAATGTTCTGAGTGTTCTAAATGTTCTGAGTGTTCTAAATGTTCTAATTGTTCTGAGTGTTCTACATGTTCTGAGTGTTCTGAGTGTTCTAAATGTTCTGAGTGTTCTAAATGTTCTAATTGTTCTGAGTGTTCTAAATGTTCCGAGTGTTCTAATTGTTCTGAGTGTTCTAAATGTTCAAAATGTTCTGAGTGTTCTAAATGTTCTGAGTGTTCTAAATGTTCTAAATGTTCTGAGTGTTCTAAATGTTCTGAGTGTTCTAAATGTTCTGAGTGTTCTAAATGTTCTGAGTGTTCTAAATGTTCTAATTGTTCTGAGTGTTCTAGATGTTCTGAGTGTTCTGAGTGTTCTAAATGTTCTGTGTGTTCTGAGTGTTCTAAATGTTCTGAGTGTTCTAAATGTTCTAATTGTTCTGAGTGTTCTAAATGTTCTGAGTGTTCTAAATGTTCTGAGTGTTCTGAGTGTTCTAAATGTTCTGAGTGTTCTAAATGTTCTAATTGTTCTGAGTGTTCTAAATGTTCTAATTGTTCTGAGTGTTCTAAATGTTCTAAATGTTCTAAATGTTTCGAGTGTTCTAAATGTTCTAAATGTTCTGAGTGTTCTGAGTGTTCTAATTGTTCTGAGTGTTCTAAATGTTCTAATTGTTCTGAGTGTTCTAAATGTTCTGAGTGTTCTGAGTGTTCTAAATGTTCTGAGTGTTCTAAATGTTCTAAATGTTCTGAGTGTTCTAAATGTTCTGAGTGTTCTAAATGTTCTGAGTGTTCTAAATGTTCTAAATGTTCTGAGTGTTCTAAATGTTCTAAATGTTCTGAGTGTTCTGAGTGTTCTAATTGTTCTGAGTGTTCTAAATGTTCTAATTGTTCTGAGTGTTCTAAATGTTCTAATTGTTTTGAGTGTTCTAAATGTTCTGAGTGTTCTAAATGTTCTAAATGTTTAGAGTTCTAAATGTTCTGAGTGTTCTAAATGTTCTGAGTGTTGTAAATGTTCTAATTGTTTTGGGTGTTCTAAATGTTCTGAGTGTTCTAAATGTTCTAATTGTTCTGAGTGTTCTAAATGTTCTGAGTGTCCTAAATGTTCTGAGTGTTCTAAATGTTCTAATTGTTCTGAGTGTTCTAATTGTTCTGAGTGTTCTAAATGTTCTAATTGTTCTGAGTGTTCTAAATGTTCTGAGTGTTCTGAGTGTTCTAAATGTTCTGAGTGTTCTAAATGTTCTAAATGTTCTGAGTGTTCTAAATGTTCTGAGTGTTCTAAATGTTCTGAGTGTTCTAAATGTTCTAATTGTTCTGAGTGTTCTAAATATTCCGAGTGTTCTAAATGTTCTGAGTGTTCTAAATGTTCTAAATGTTCTGAGTGTTCTAAATGTTCTGAGTGTTCTAAATGTTCTGAGTGTTCTAAATGTTCTGAGTGTTCTAAATGTTCTAATTGTTCTGAGTGTTCTAGATGTTCTGAGTGTTCTGAGTGTTCTAAATGTTCTGAGTGTTCTAAATGTTCTAATTGTTCTGAGTGTTCTAAATGTTCTGAGTGTTCTAAATGTTCTGAGTGTTCTAAATGTTCTAATTGTTCTGAGTGTTCTAAATGTTCTGAGTGTTCTAAATGTTCTAATTGTTCTGAGTGTTCTAAATGTTCTGAGTGTTCTGAGTGTTCGAAATGTTCTGAGTGTTCGAAATGTTCTGAGTGTTCTGAGTGTTCTAAATATTCTGAGTGTTCTAAATGTTCTAATTGTTCTGAGTGTTCTAAATGTTCTGAGTGTTCTAAATGTTCTAAATGTTCTGAGTGTTCTAAATGTTCTGAGTGTTCTAAATGTTCTGAGTGTTCTAAATGTTCTAAATGTTCTGAGTGTTCTAAATGTTCTAAATGTTCTGAGTGTTCTGAGTGTTCTAATTGTTCTGAGTGTTCTAAATGTTCTAATTGTTCTGAGTGTTCTAAATGTTCTAATTGTTTTGAGTGTTCTAAATGTTCTGAGTGTTCTAAATGTTCTAAATGTTTAGAGTTCTAAATGTTCTGAGTGTTCTAAATGTTCTGAGTGTTGTAAATGTTCTAATTGTTTTGGGTGTTCTAAATGTTCTGAGTGTTCTAAATGTTCTAATTGTTCTGAGTGTTCTAAATGTTCTGAGTGTCCTAAATGTTCTGAGTGTTCTAAATGTTCTAATTGTTCTGAGTGTTCTAATTGTTCTGAGTGTTCTAAATGTTCTAATTGTTCTGAGTGTTCTAAATGTTCTGAGTGTTCTGAGTGTTCTAAATGTTCTGAGTGTTCTAAATGTTCTAAATGTTCTGAGTGTTCTAAATGTTCTGAGTGTTCTAAATGTTCTGAGTGTTCTAAATGTTCTAATTGTTCTGAGTGTTCTAAATATTCCGAGTGTTCTAAATGTTCTGAGTGTTCTAAATGTTCTAAATGTTCTGAGTGTTCTAAATGTTCTGAGTGTTCTAAATGTTCTGAGTGTTCTAAATGTTCTGAGTGTTCTAAATGTTCTAATTGTTCTGAGTGTTCTAGATGTTCTGAGTGTTCTGAGTGTTCTAAATGTTCTGAGTGTTCTAAATGTTCTAATTGTTCTGAGTGTTCTAAATGTTCTGAGTGTTCTAAATGTTCTGAGTGTTCTAAATGTTCTAATTGTTCTGAGTGTTCTAAATGTTCTGAGTGTTCTAAATGTTCTAATTGTTCTGAGTGTTCTAAATGTTCTGAGTGTTCTGAGTGTTCGAAATGTTCTGAGTGTTCGAAATGTTCTGAGTGTTCTGAGTGTTCTAAATATTCTGAGTGTTCTAAATGTTCTAATTGTTCTGAGTGTTCTAAATGTTCTGAGTGTTCTAAATATTCTGAGTGTTCTAAATGTTCTAATTGTTCTGAGTGTTCTAAATGTTCTGAGTGTTCTAAATGTTCTGAGTGTTCTAAATATTCTAATTGTTCTGAGTGTTCTAAATGTTCTGAGTGTTCTAAATGTTCTGAGTGTTCTAAATGTTCTAATTGTTCTGAGTGTTCTAAATGTTCTGAGTGTTCTGAGTGTTCTAAATGTTCTGAGTGTTCTAAATGTTCTGAGTGTTCTGAGTGTTCTAATTGTTCTGAGTGTTCTAAATGTTCTAATTGTTCTGAGTGTTCAAAATTTTCTGAGTGTTCTAAATGTTCTAATTGTTCTGAGTGTTCTAAATGTTCTGAGCGTTCTAAATGTTCTAATTGTTCTGAGTGTTCTAAATGTTCTGAGTGTTCTAAATGTTCTGAGTGTTCTAAATGTTCTAATTGTTCTGAGTGTTCTAAATGTTCCGAGTGTTCTAAATGTTCTAATTGTTCTGAGTGTTCTAAATATTCTGAGTGTTCTGAGTGTTCTAAATGTTCTGAGTGTTCTAAATGTTCTAAATGTTCTGAGTGTTCTAAATGTTCTGAGTGTTCTAAATGTTCTGAGTGTTCTAAATGTTCTGAGTGTTCTAAATGTTCTAATTGTTCTGAGTGTTCTAGATGTTCTGAGTGTTCTGAGTGTTCTAAATGTTCTGAGTGTTCTGAGTGTTCTAAATGTTCTGAGTGTTCTAAATGTTCTAATTGTTCTGAGTGTTCTAAATGTTCTGAGTGTTCTAAATGTTCTGAGTGTTCTGAGTGTTCTAAATGTTCTGAGTGTTCTAAATGTTCTAATTGTTCTGAGTGTTCTAAATGTTCTGAGTGTTCTAAATGTTCTGAGTGTTCTAAATGTTCTAATTGTTCTGAGTGTTCTAAATGTTCTGAGAGTTCTAAATGTTCTAAATGTTCTGAGTGTTCTAAATGTTCTAAATGTTCTGAGTGTTCTGAGTGTTCTAATTGTTCTGAGTGTTCTAAATGTTCTAATTGTTCTGAGTGTTCTAAATGTTCTAATTGTTTTGAGTGTTCTAAATGTTCTGAGTGTTCTAAATGTTCTAAATGTTTAGAGTTCTAAATGTTCTGAGTGTTCTAAATGTTCTGAGTGTTGTAAATGTTCTAATTGTTTTGGGTGTTCTAAATGTTCTGAGTGTTCTAAATGTTCTAATTGTTCTGAGTGTTCTAAATGTTCTGAGTGTCCTAAATGTTCTGAGTGTTCTAAATGTTCTAATTGTTCTGAGTGTTCTAATTGTTCTGAGTGTTCTAAATGTTCTAATTGTTCTGAGTGTTCTAAATGTTCTGAGTGTTCTGAGTGTTCTAAATGTTCTGAGTGTTCTAAATGTTCTAAATGTTCTGAGTGTTCTAAATGTTCTGAGTTTTCTAAATGTTCTGAGTGTTCTAAATGTTCTAATTGTTCTGAGTGTTCTAAATATTCCGAGTGTTCTAAATGTTCTGAGTGTTCTAAATGTTCTAAATGTTCTGAGTGTTCTAAATGTTCTGAGTGTTCTAAATGTTCTGAGTGTTCTAAATGTTCTGAGTGTTCTAAATGTTCTAATTGTTCTGAGTGTTCTAGATGTTCTGAGTGTTCTGAGTGTTCTAAATGTTCTGAGTGTTCTAAATGTTCTAATTGTTCTGAGTGTTCTAAATGTTCTGAGTGTTCTAAATGTTCTGAGTGTTCTAAATGTTCTAATTGTTCTGAGTGTTCTAAATGTTCTGAGTGTTCTAAATGTTCTAATTGTTCTGAGTGTTCTAAATGTTCTGAGTGTTCTGAGTGTTCGAAATGTTCTGAGTGTTCGAAATGTTCTGAGTGTTCTAAATGTTCTAATTGTTCTGAGTGTTCTAAATGTTCTGAGTGTTCTAAATGTTCTAATTGTTCTGAGTGTTCTAAATGTTCTGAGTGTTCTAAATATTCTGAGTGTTCTAAATGTTCTAATTGTTCTGAGTGTTCTAAATGTTCTGAGTGTTCTAAATGTTCTGAGTGTTCTAAATATTCTAATTGTTCTGAGTGTTCTAAATATTCTGAGTGTTCTAAATGTTCTGAGTGTTCTAAATGTTCTAAATGTTCTGAGTGTTCTAAATGTTCTGAGTGTTCTGAGTGTTCTAAATGTTCTGAGTGTTCTAAATGTTCTGAGTGTTCTGAGTGTTCTAAATGTTCTGAGTGTTCTAAATGTTCTGAGTGTTCTAAATGTTCTGAGTGTTCTAAATGTTCTAATTGTTCTGAGTGTTCTAAATGTTCTGAGTGTTCTAAATTTTCTGAGTGTTCTAAATGTTCTAATTGTTCTGAGTGTTCTAAATGTTCTGAGTGTTCTGAGTGTTCTAAATGTTCTGAGTGTTCTAAATGTTCTAATTGTTCTGAGTGTTCTAAATATTCTGAGTGTTCTAAATGTTCTGAGTGTTCTAAATGTTCTGAGTGTTTTAAATGTTCTGAGTGTTCTAAATGTTCTAATTGTTCTGAGTGTTCTAGATGTTCTGAGTGTTCTGAGTGTTCTAAATGTTCTGAGTGTTCTAAATGTTCTAATTGTTCTGAGTGTTCTAAATGTTCTGAGTGTTCTAAATGTTCTGAGTGTTCTAAATGTTCTAATTGTTCTGAGTGTTCTAAATGTTCTGAGTGTTCTAAATATTCTAATTGTTCTGAGTGTTCTAAATGTTCTGAGTGTTCTGAGTGTTCTAAATGTTCTGAGTGTTCTAAATGTTCTAATTGTTCTGAGTGTTCTAAATGTTCTAATTGTTCTGAGTGTTCTAAATGTTCTGAGTGTTCTAAATGTTCTGAGTGTTCTAAATGTTCTAATTGTTCTGAGTGTTCTAAATGTTCTGAGTGTTCTAAATGTTCTAATTGTTCTGAGTGTTCTAAATGTTCTGAGTGTTCTAAATGTTCTGAGTGTTCTAATTGTTCTGAGTGTTCTAAATGTTCTGAGTGTTCTAAATGTTCTAAATGTTCTGAGTGTTCTAAATGTTCTGAGTGTTCTAAATGTTCTGAGTGTTCTAAATGTTCTAATTGTTCTGAGTGTTCTAAATGTTCTGAGTGTTCTAAATGTTCTGAGTGTTCTAAATGTTCTAATTGTTCTGAGTGTTCTAAATGTTCTGAGTGTTCTAAATGTTCTGAGTGTTCTAAATGTTCTAAATGTTCTGAGTGTTCTAAATGTTCTAAATGTTCTGAGTGTTCTGAGTGTTCTAATTGTTCTGAGTGTTCTAAATGTTCTAATTGTTCTGAGTGTTCTAAATGTTCTGAGTGTTCTGAGTGTTCTAAATGTTCTAATTGTTCTGAGTGTTCTAAATGTTCTGAGTGTTCTAAATGTTCTGAGTGTTCTAAATGTTCTAATTGTTCTGAGTGTTCTAAATGTTCTGAGTGTTCTAAATGTTCTAATTGTTCTGAGTGTTCTAAATGTTCTGAGTGTTCTAAGTGTTCGAAATGTTCTGAGTGTTCGAAATGTTCTGAGTGTTCTGAGTGTTCTAAATGTTCTGAGTGTTCTAAATGTTCTAATTGTTCTGAGTGTTCTAAATGTTCTGAGTGTTCTAAATATTCTAATTTTTCTGAGTGTTCTAAATGTTCTAATTGTTTTGAGTGTTCTAAATGTTCTGAGTGTTCTAAATGTTCTGAGTGTTCTAAATGTTCTAAATGTTCTGAGTGTTCTAAATGTTCTAAATGTTCTGAGTGTTCTGAGTGTTCTAATTGTTCTGAGTGTTCTAAATGTTCTAAATGTTCTGAGTGTTCTAAATGTTCTGAGTGTTCTAAATGTTCTGAGTGTTCTAAATGTTCTAATTGTTCTGAGTGTTCTAAATGTTCTGAGTGTTCTGAGTGTTCTAAATGTTCTAATTGTTCTAAATGTTCTAAATGTTCTGAGTGTTCTAAATGTTCTAAATGTTCTGAGTGTTCTAATTGTTCTGAGTGTTCTAAATGTTCTGAGTGTTCTAAATGTTCTAAATGTTCTGAGTGTTCTAAATGTTCTGAGTGTTCTAAATGTTCTGAGTGTTCTAAATGTTCTAATTGTTCTGAGTGTTCTAAATGTTCTGAGTGTTCTAAATGTTCTAATTGTTCTGAGTGTTCTAAATGTTCTGAGTGTTCTAAATGTTCTGAGTGTTCTAAATGTTCTAAATGTTCTGAGTGTTCTAAATGTTCTAAATGTTCTGAGTGTTCTGAGTGTTCTAATTGTTCTGAGTGTTCTAAATGTTCTAATTGTTCTGAGTGTTCTAAATGTTCTGAGTGTTCTGAGTGTTCTAAATGTTCTAATTGTTCTGAGTGTTCTAAATGTTCTGAGTGTTCTAAATGTTCTGAGTGTTCTAAATGTTCTAATTGTTCTGAGTGTTCTAAATGTTCTGAGTGTTCTAAATGTTCTAATTGTTCTGAGTGTTCTAAATGTTCTGAGTGTTCTAAGTGTTCGAAATGTTCTGAGTGTTCGAAATGTTCTGAGTGTTCTGAGTGTTCTAAATGTTCTGAGTGTTCTAAATGTTCTAATTGTTCTGAGTGTTCTAAATGTTCTGAGTGTTCTAAATGTTCTGAGTGTTCTAAATATTCTAATTTTTCTGAGTGTTCTAAATGTTCTGAGTGTTCTAAATGTTCTAATTGTTCTGAGTGTTCTAAATGTTCTGAGTGTTCTAAATGTTCTGAGTGTTCTAAATGTTCTAAATGTTCTGAGTGTTCTAAATGTTCTAAATGTTCTGAGTGTTCTGAGTGTTCTAATTGTTCTGAGTGTTCTAAATGTTCTAAATGTTCTGAGTGTTCTAAATGTTCTGAGTGTTCTAAATGTTCTGAGTGTTCTAAATGTTCTAATTGTTCTGAGTGTTCTAAATGTTCTGAGTGTTCTAAATGTTCTAATTGTTCTGAGTGTTCTAAATGTTCTGAGTGTTCTAAATGTTCTGAGTGTTCTAAATGTTCTAAATGTTCTGAGTGTTTTAAATGTTCTAAATGTTCTGAGTGTTCTGAGTGTTCTAATTGTTCTGAGTGTTCTAAATGTTCTAATTGTTCTAAGTGTTCTAAATGTTCTGAGTGTTCTGAGTGTTCTAAATGTTCTGAGTCTTCTAAATGTTCTAATTGCTCTGAGTGTTCTAAATGTTCTGAGTGTTCTAAATGTTCTGAGTGTTCTAAATGTTCTAATTGTTCTGAGTGTTCTAAATGTTCTGAGTGTTCTAAATGTTCTAATTGTTCTAAATGTTCTAATTGTTCTGAGTGTTCTAAATGTTCTGAGTGTTCTGAGTGTTCGAAATGTTCTGAGTGTTCGAAATGTTCTGAGTGTTCTGAGTGTTCTAAATGTTCTGAGTGTTCTAAATGTTCTAATTGTTCTGAGTGTTCTAAATGTTCTGAGTGTTCTAAATATTCTGAGTGTTCTAAATGTTCTAATTGTTCTGAGTGTTCTAAATGTTCTGAGTGTTCTAAATGTTCTGAGTGTTCTAAATATTCTAATTGTTCTGAGTGTTCTAAATGTTCTGAGTGTTCTAAATGTTCTGAGTGTTCTGAGTGTTCTAAATGTTCTAATTGTTCTAATTGTTCTAATTGTTCTACATGTTCTAAATGTTCTGAGTGTTCTGAGTTTTCTAATTGTTCTGAGTGTTCTAAATGTTCTAATTGTACTGCGTGTTCTAAATGTTCTGAGTGTTCTGAGTGTTCTAAATGTTCTGAGTGTTCTAAATGTTCTGAGTGTTCTAAATGTTCTGAGTGTTCTAAATGTTCTAATTGTTCTGAGTGTTCTAAATGTTCTGAGTGTTCTAAATGTTCTAAATGTTCTGAGTGTTCTGAGTGTTCTAATTGTTCTGAGTGTTCTAAATGTTCTAATTGTTCTGAGTGTTCTAAATGTTCTAATTGTTTTGAGTGTTCTAAATGTTCTGAGTGTTCTAAATGTTCTAAATGTTTAGAGTTCTAAATGTTCTGAGTGTTCTAAATGTTCTGAGTGTTGTAAATGTTCTAATTGTTTTGGGTGTTCTAAATGTTCTGAGTGTTCTAAATGTTCTAATTGTTCTGAGTGTTCTAAATGTTCTGAGTGTCCTAAATGTTCTGAGTGTTCTAAATGTTCTAATTGTTCTGAGTGTTCTAATTGTTCTGAGTGTTCTAAATGTTCTAATTGTTCTGAGTGTTCTAAATGTTCTGAGTGTTCTGAGTGTTCTAAATGTTCTGAGTGTTCTAAATGTTCTAAATGTTCTGAGTGTTCTAAATGTTCTGAGTTTTCTAAATGTTCTGAGTGTTCTAAATGTTCTAATTGTTCTGAGTGTTCTAAATATTCCGAGTGTTCTAAATGTTCTGAGTGTTCTAAATGTTCTAAATGTTCTGAGTGTTCTAAATGTTCTGAGTGTTCTAAATGTTCTGAGTGTTCTAAATGTTCTGAGTGTTCTAAATGTTCTAATTGTTCTGAGTGTTCTAGATGTTCTGAGTGTTCTGAGTGTTCTAAATGTTCTGAGTGTTCTAAATGTTCTAATTGTTCTGAGTGTTCTAAATGTTCTGAGTGTTCTAAATGTTCTGAGTGTTCTAAATGTTCTAATTGTTCTGAGTGTTCTAAATGTTCTGAGTGTTCTAAATGTTCTAATTGTTCTGAGTGTTCTAAATGTTCTGAGTGTTCTGAGTGTTCGAAATGTTCTGAGTGTTCGAAATGTTCTGAGTGTTCTAAATGTTCTAATTGTTCTGAGTGTTCTAAATGTTCTGAGTGTTCTAAATGTTCTAATTGTTCTGAGTGTTCTAAATGTTCTGAGTGTTCTAAATATTCTGAGTGTTCTAAATGTTCTAATTGTTCTGAGTGTTCTAAATGTTCTGAGTGTTCTAAATGTTCTGAGTGTTCTAAATATTCTAATTGTTCTGAGTGTTCTAAATATTCTGAGTGTTCTAAATGTTCTGAGTGTTCTAAATGTTCTAAATGTTCTGAGTGTTCTAAATGTTCTGAGTGTTCTGAGTGTTCTAAATGTTCTGAGTGTTCTAAATGTTCTGAGTGTTCTGAGTGTTCTAAATGTTCTGAGTGTTCTAAATGTTCTGAGTGTTCTAAATGTTCTGAGTGTTCTAAATGTTCTAATTGTTCTGAGTGTTCTAAATGTTCTGAGTGTTCTAAATTTTCTGAGTGTTCTAAATGTTCTAATTGTTCTGAGTGTTCTAAATGTTCTGAGTGTTCTGAGTGTTCTAAATGTTCTGAGTGTTCTAAATGTTCTAATTGTTCTGAGTGTTCTAAATATTCTGAGTGTTCTAAATGTTCTGAGTGTTCTAAATGTTCTGAGTGTTTTAAATGTTCTGAGTGTTCTAAATGTTCTAATTGTTCTGAGTGTTCTAGATGTTCTGAGTGTTCTGAGTGTTCTAAATGTTCTGAGTGTTCTAAATGTTCTAATTGTTCTGAGTGTTCTAAATGTTCTGAGTGTTCTAAATGTTCTGAGTGTTCTAAATGTTCTAATTGTTCTGAGTGTTCTAAATGTTCTGAGTGTTCTAAATATTCTAATTGTTCTGAGTGTTCTAAATGTTCTGAGTGTTCTGAGTGTTCTAAATGTTCTGAGTGTTCTAAATGTTCTAATTGTTCTGAGTGTTCTAAATGTTCTAATTGTTCTGAGTGTTCTAAATGTTCTGAGTGTTCTAAATGTTCTGAGTGTTCTAAATGTTCTAATTGTTCTGAGTGTTCTAAATGTTCTGAGTGTTCTAAATGTTCTAATTGTTCTGAGTGTTCTAAATGTTCTGAGTGTTCTAAATGTTCTGAGTGTTCTAATTGTTCTGAGTGTTCTAAATGTTCTGAGTGTTCTAAATGTTCTAAATGTTCTGAGTGTTCTAAATGTTCTGAGTGTTCTAAATGTTCTGAGTGTTCTAAATGTTCTAATTGTTCTGAGTGTTCTAAATGTTCTGAGTGTTCTAAATGTTCTAATTGTTCTGAGTGTTCTAAATGTTCTGAGTGTTCTAAATGTTCTGAGTGTTCTAAATGTTCTAAATGTTCTGAGTGTTCTAAATGTTCTAAATGTTCTGAGTGTTCTGAGTGTTCTAATTGTTCTGAGTGTTCTAAATGTTCTAATTGTTCTGAGTGTTCTAAATGTTCTGAGTGTTCTGAGTGTTCTAAATGTTCTAATTGTTCTGAGTGTTCTAAATGTTCTGAGTGTTCTAAATGTTCTGAGTGTTCTAAATGTTCTAATTGTTCTGAGTGTTCTAAATGTTCTGAGTGTTCTAAATGTTCTAATTGTTCTGAGTGTTCTAAATGTTCTGAGTGTTCTAAGTGTTCGAAATGTTCTGAGTGTTCGAAATGTTCTGAGTGTTCTGAGTGTTCTAAATGTTCTGAGTGTTCTAAATGTTCTAATTGTTCTGAGTGTTCTAAATGTTCTGAGTGTTCTAAATATTCTAATTTTTCTGAGTGTTCTAAATGTTCTAATTGTTTTGAGTGTTCTAAATGTTCTGAGTGTTCTAAATGTTCTGAGTGTTCTAAATGTTCTAAATGTTCTGAGTGTTCTAAATGTTCTAAATGTTCTGAGTGTTCTGAGTGTTCTAATTGTTCTGAGTGTTCTAAATGTTCTAAATGTTCTGAGTGTTCTAAATGTTCTGAGTGTTCTAAATGTTCTGAGTGTTCTAAATGTTCTAATTGTTCTGAGTGTTCTAAATGTTCTGAGTGTTCTGAGTGTTCTAAATGTTCTAATTGTTCTAAATGTTCTAAATGTTCTGAGTGTTCTAAATGTTCTAAATGTTCTGAGTGTTCTAATTGTTCTGAGTGTTCTAAATGTTCTGAGTGTTCTAAATGTTCTAAATGTTCTGAGTGTTCTAAATGTTCTGAGTGTTCTAAATGTTCTGAGTGTTCTAAATGTTCTAATTGTTCTGAGTGTTCTAAATGTTCTGAGTGTTCTAAATGTTCTAATTGTTCTGAGTGTTCTAAATGTTCTGAGTGTTCTAAATGTTCTGAGTGTTCTAAATGTTCTAAATGTTCTGAGTGTTCTAAATGTTCTAAATGTTCTGAGTGTTCTGAGTGTTCTAATTGTTCTGAGTGTTCTAAATGTTCTAATTGTTCTGAGTGTTCTAAATGTTCTGAGTGTTCTGAGTGTTCTAAATGTTCTAATTGTTCTGAGTGTTCTAAATGTTCTGAGTGTTCTAAATGTTCTGAGTGTTCTAAATGTTCTAATTGTTCTGAGTGTTCTAAATGTTCTGAGTGTTCTAAATGTTCTAATTGTTCTGAGTGTTCTAAATGTTCTGAGTGTTCTAAGTGTTCGAAATGTTCTGAGTGTTCGAAATGTTCTGAGTGTTCTGAGTGTTCTAAATGTTCTGAGTGTTCTAAATGTTCTAATTGTTCTGAGTGTTCTAAATGTTCTGAGTGTTCTAAATGTTCTGAGTGTTCTAAATATTCTAATTTTTCTGAGTGTTCTAAATGTTCTGAGTGTTCTAAATGTTCTAATTGTTCTGAGTGTTCTAAATGTTCTGAGTGTTCTAAATGTTCTGAGTGTTCTAAATGTTCTAAATGTTCTGAGTGTTCTAAATGTTCTAAATGTTCTGAGTGTTCTGAGTGTTCTAATTGTTCTGAGTGTTCTAAATGTTCTAAATGTTCTGAGTGTTCTAAATGTTCTGAGTGTTCTAAATGTTCTGAGTGTTCTAAATGTTCTAATTGTTCTGAGTGTTCTAAATGTTCTGAGTGTTCTAAATGTTCTAATTGTTCTGAGTGTTCTAAATGTTCTGAGTGTTCTAAATGTTCTGAGTGTTCTAAATGTTCTAAATGTTCTGAGTGTTTTAAATGTTCTAAATGTTCTGAGTGTTCTGAGTGTTCTAATTGTTCTGAGTGTTCTAAATGTTCTAATTGTTCTAAGTGTTCTAAATGTTCTGAGTGTTCTGAGTGTTCTAAATGTTCTGAGTCTTCTAAATGTTCTAATTGCTCTGAGTGTTCTAAATGTTCTGAGTGTTCTAAATGTTCTGAGTGTTCTAAATGTTCTAATTGTTCTGAGTGTTCTAAATGTTCTGAGTGTTCTAAATGTTCTAATTGTTCTAAATGTTCTAATTGTTCTGAGTGTTCTAAATGTTCTGAGTGTTCTGAGTGTTCGAAATGTTCTGAGTGTTCGAAATGTTCTGAGTGTTCTGAGTGTTCTAAATGTTCTGAGTGTTCTAAATGTTCTAATTGTTCTGAGTGTTCTAAATGTTCTGAGTGTTCTAAATATTCTGAGTGTTCTAAATGTTCTAATTGTTCTGAGTGTTCTAAATGTTCTGAGTGTTCTAAATGTTCTGAGTGTTCTAAATATTCTAATTGTTCTGAGTGTTCTAAATGTTCTGAGTGTTCTAAATGTTCTGAGTGTTCTGAGTGTTCTAAATGTTCTAATTGTTCTAATTGTTCTAATTGTTCTACATGTTCTAAATGTTCTGAGTGTTCTGAGTTTTCTAATTGTTCTGAGTGTTCTAAATGTTCTAATTGTACTGCGTGTTCTAAATGTTCTGAGTGTTCTGAGTGTTCTAAATGTTCTGAGTGTTCTAAATGTTCTGAGTGTTCTAAATGTTCTGAGTGTTCTAAATGTTCTAATTGTTCTGAGTGTTCTAAATGTTCTGAGTGTTCTAAATGTTCTAATTGTTCTGAGTGTTCTAAATGTTCTGAGTGTTCTAAATGTTCTAATTGTTCTGAGTGTTCTAAATGTTCTAATTGTTCTGAGTGTTCTAAATGTTCTGAGTGTTCTAAATGTTCTGAGTGTTCTAAATGTTCTAATTGTTCTGAGTGTTCTAAATGTTCTGAGTGTTCTAAATGTTCTAATTGTTCTGAGTGTTCTAAATGTTCTGAGTGTTCTAAATGTTCTGAGTGTTCTAAATGTTCTGAGTGTTCTAAATGTTCTAAATGTTCTGAGTGTTCTAAATGTTCTAAATGTTCTGAGTGTTCTGAGTGTTCTGAGTGTTCTAATTGTTCTGAGTGTTCTAAATGTTCTAATTGTTCTGAGTGTTCTAAATGTTCTGAGTGTTCTAAATGTTCTAAATGTTCTGAGTGTTCTGAGCGTTCTAATTGTTCTGAGTGTTCTAAATGTTCTGAGTGTTCTAAATGTTCTAATTGTTCTGAGTGTTCTAAATGTTCTGAGTGTTCTAAATGTTCTAATTGTTCTGAGTGTTCTAAATATTCTGAGTGTTCTGAGTGTTCTAAATGTTCTGAGTGTTCTAAATGTTCTAAATGTTCTAAATGTTCTGAGTGTTCTAAATGTTCTGAGTGTTCTAAATGTTCTGAGTGTTCTAAATGTTCTAATTGTTCTGAGTGTTCTAAATGTTCTGAGTGTTCTGAGTGCTCTAAATGTTCTAATTGTTCTGAGTGTTCTAAATGTTCTGAGTGTTCTGAGTGTTCTAAATGTTCTAATTGTTCTAAATTTTCTAAATTTTCTGAGTGTTCTAAATGTTCTAAATGTTCTGAGTGTTCTAATTGTTCTGAGTGTTCTAAATGTTCTGAGTGTTCTAAATGTTCTAAATGTTCTGAGTGTTCTAAATGTTCTGAGTGTTCTAAATGTTCTGAGTGTTCTAAATGTTCTAATTGTTCTGAGTGTTCTAAATGTTCTGAGTGTTCTAAATGTTCTAATTGTTCTGAGTGTTCTAAATGTTCTGAGTGTTCTAAATGTTCTGAGTGTTCTAAATGTTCTAAATGTTCTGAGTGTTCTAAATGTTCTAAATGTTCTGAGTGTTCTGAGTGTTCTAATTGTTCTGAGTGTTCTAAATGTTCTAAATGTTCTGAGTGTTCTAAATGTTCTGAGTGTTCTAAATGTTCTAATTGTTCTGAGTGTTCTAAATGTTCTGAGTGTTCTAAATGTTCTAATTGTTCTGAGTGTTCTAAATGTTCTGAGTGTTCGAAATGTTCTGAGTGTTCTGAGTGTTCTAAATGTTCTGAATGTTCTAAATGTTCTAATTGTTCTGAGTGTTCTAAATGTTCTGAGTGTTCTAAATGTTCTAATTGTTCTGAGTGTTCTAAATGTTCTGAGTGTTCGAAATGTTCTGAGTGTTCTGAGTGTTCTAAATGTTCTGAATGTTCTAAATGTTCTAATTGTTCTGAGTGTTCTAAATGTTCTGAGTGTTCTAAATGTTCTGAGTGTTCTAAATGTTCTAATTGTTCTGAGTGTTCTAAATGTTCTGAGTGTTCTAAATGTTCTGAGTGTTCTAAATGTTCTAAATGTTCTGAGTGTTCTAAATGTTCTAAATGTTCTGAGTGTTCTGAGTGTTCTAATTGTTCTGAGTGTTCTAAATGTTCTAAATGTTCTGAGTGTTCTAAATGTTCTGAGTGTTCTAAATGTTCTGAGTGTTCTAAATGTTCTAATTGTTCTGAGTGTTCTAAATGTTCTGAGTGTTCTAAATGTTCTAATTGTTCTGAGTGTTCTAAATGTTCTGAGTGTTCTAAATGTTCTGAGTGTTCTAAATGTTCTAAATGTTCTGAGTGTTTTAAATGTTCTAAATGTTCTGAGTGTTCTGAGTGTTCTAATTGTTCTGAGTGTTCTAAATGTTCTAATTGTTCTAAGTGTTCTAAATGTTCTGAGTGTTCTGAGTGTTCTAAATGTTCTGAGTCTTCTAAATGTTCTAATTGCTCTGAGTGTTCTAAATGTTCTGAGTGTTCTAAATGTTCTGAGTGTTCTAAATGTTCTAATTGTTCTGAGTGTTCTGAGTGTTCTAAATGTTCTGAGTGTTCTAAATGTTCTAATTGTTCTAAATGTTCTAATTGTTCTGAGTGTTCTAAATGTTCTGAGTGTTCTGAGTGTTCGAAATGTTCTGAGTGTTCGAAATGTTCTGAGTGTTCTGAGTGTTCTAAATGTTCTGAGTGTTCTAAATGTTCTAATTGTTCTGAGGGTTCTAAATGTTCTGAGTGTTCTAAATATTCTGAGTGTTCTAAATGTTCTAATTGTTCTGAGTGTTCTAAATGTTCTGAGTGTTCTAAATGTTCTGAGTGTTCTAAATATTCTAATTGTTCTGAGTGTTCTAAATGTTCTGAGTGTTCTAAATGTTCTGAGTGTTCTGAGTGTTCTAAATGTTCTAATTGTTCTAATTGTTCTAATTGTTCTAAATGTTCTAAATGTTCTGAGTGTTCTGAGTTTTCTAATTGTTCTGAGTGTTCTAAATGTTCTAATTGTACTGCGTGTTCTAAATGTTCTGAGTGTTCTGAGTGTTCTAAATGTTCTGAGTGTTCTAAATGTTCTGAGTGTTCTAAATGTTCTGAGTGTTCTAAATGTTCTAATTGTTCTGAGTGTTCTAAATTTTCTGAGTGTTCTAAATGTTCTAATTGTTCTGAGTGTTCTAAATGTTCTGAGTGTTCTAAATGTTCTAATTGTTCTGAGTGTTCTAAATGTTCTAATTGTTCTGAGTGTTCTAAATGTTCTGAGTGTTCTAAATGTTCTGAGTGTTCTAAATGTTCTAATTGTTCTGAGTGTTCTAAATGTTCTGAGTGTTCTAAATGTTCTAATTGTTCTGAGTGTTCTAAATGTTCTGAGTGTTCTAAATGTTCTGAGTGTTCTAAATGTTCTGAGTGTTCTAAATGTTCTAAATGTTCTGAGTGTTCTGAGTGTTCTAATTGTTCTGAGTGTTCTAAATGTTCTAATTGTTCTGAGTGTTCTAAATGTTCTGAGTGTTCTAAATGTTCTAAATGTTCTGAGTGTTCTGAGCGTTCTAATTGTTCTGAGTGTTCTAAATGTTCTGAGTGTTCTAAATGTTCTAATTGTTCTGAGTGTTCTAAATGTTCTGAGTGTTCTAAATGTTCTAATTGTTCTGAGTGTTCTAAATATTCTGAGTGTTCTGAGTGTTCTAAATGTTCTGAGTGTTCTAAATGTTCTAAATGTTCTAAATGTTCTGAGTGTTCTAAATGTTCTGAGTGTTCTAAATGTTCTGAGTGTTCTAATGTTCTAATTGTTCTGAGTGTTCTAAATGTTCTAATTGTTCTGAGTGTTCTAAATGTTCTGAGTGTTCTAAATGTTCTGAGTGTTCTAAATGTTCTAATTGTTCTGAGTGTTCTAAATGTTCTGAGTGTTCTAAATGTTCTAATTGTTCTGAGTGTTCTAAATGTTCTGAGTGTTCTAAATGTTCTGAGTGTTCTAAATGTTCTGAGTGTTCTGAGTGTTCTAAATGTTCTAATTGTTCTGAGTGTTCTAGATGTTCTGAGTGTTCTAAATGTTCTAAATGTTCTGAATGTTCTAAATGTTCTAAATGTTCTAATTGTTCTGAGTGTTCTAATTGTTCTAATTGTTCTGAGTGTTCTAAATGTTCTGAGTGTTCTAAATGTTCTGAGTGTTCTGAGTGTTCTAAATGTTCTGAGTGTTCTGAGTGTTCTAAATGTTCCGAGTGTTCTAAATGTTCTAATTGTTCTGAGTGTTCTAAATGGTCTGAGTGTTCTAAATGTTCTAAATGTTCTGAGTGTTCTAAATGTTCTGAGTGTTCTAAATGTTCTAAATGTTCTAATTGTTCTAAATGTTCTAAATGTTCTGAGTGTTCTAAATGTTCTGAGTGTTCTAAATGTTCTAATTGTTCTGAGTGTTCTAAATGTTCTGAGTGTTCTGAGTGTTCTAAATGTTCTGAGTGTTCTAAATGTTCTGAGTGTTCTAAATGTTCTGAGTGTTCTGAGTGTTCTAAATGTTCTGAGTGTTCTGAGTGTTCTAAATGTTCCGAGTGTTCTAAATGTTCTAATTGTTCTGAGTGTTCTAAATGTTCTGAGTGTTCTAAATGTTCTAAATGTTCTGAGTGTTCTAAATGTTCTAATTGTTCTGAGTGTTCTAAATGTTCTGAGTGTTCTAAATGTTCTAATTGTTCTGAGTGTTCTAAATGTTCTGAGTGTTCTAAATGTTCTGAGTGTTCTAAATGTTCTAAATGTTCTGAGTGTTCTAAATGTTCTAAATGTTCTGAGTGTTCTGAGTGTTCTAATTGTTCTGAGTGTTCTAAATGTTCTAAATGTTCTGAGTGTTCTAAATGTTCTGAGTGTTCTAAATGTTCTAATTGTTCTGAGTGTTCTAAATGTTCTGAGTGTTCTAAATGTTCTAATTGTTCTGAGTGTTCTAAATGTTCTGAGTGTTCGAAATGTTCTGAGTGTTCTGAGTGTTCTAAATGTTCTGAATGTTCTAAATGTTCTAATTGTTCTGAGTGTTCTAAATGTTCTGAGTGTTCTAAATGTTCTAATTGTTCTGAGTGTTCTAAATGTTCTGAGTGTTCGAAATGTTCTGAGTGTTCTGAGTGTTCTAAATGTTCTGAATGTTCTAAATGTTCTAATTGTTCTGAGTGTTCTAAATGTTCTGAGTGTTCTAAATGTTCTGAGTGTTCTAAATGTTCTAATTGTTCTGAGTGTTCTAAATGTTCTGAGTGTTCTAAATGTTCTGAGTGTTCTAAATGTTCTAAATGTTCTGAGTGTTCTAAATGTTCTAAATGTTCTGAGTGTTCTGAGTGTTCTAATTGTTCTGAGTGTTCTAAATGTTCTAAATGTTCTGAGTGTTCTAAATGTTCTGAGTGTTCTAAATGTTCTGAGTGTTCTAAATGTTCTAATTGTTCTGAGTGTTCTAAATGTTCTGAGTGTTCTAAATGTTCTAATTGTTCTGAGTGTTCTAAATGTTCTGAGTGTTCTAAATGTTCTGAGTGTTCTAAATGTTCTAAATGTTCTGAGTGTTTTAAATGTTCTAAATGTTCTGAGTGTTCTGAGTGTTCTAATTGTTCTGAGTGTTCTAAATGTTCTAATTGTTCTAAGTGTTCTAAATGTTCTGAGTGTTCTGAGTGTTCTAAATGTTCTGAGTCTTCTAAATGTTCTAATTGCTCTGAGTGTTCTAAATGTTCTGAGTGTTCTAAATGTTCTGAGTGTTCTAAATGTTCTAATTGTTCTGAGTGTTCTGAGTGTTCTAAATGTTCTGAGTGTTCTAAATGTTCTAATTGTTCTAAATGTTCTAATTGTTCTGAGTGTTCTAAATGTTCTGAGTGTTCTGAGTGTTCGAAATGTTCTGAGTGTTCGAAATGTTCTGAGTGTTCTGAGTGTTCTAAATGTTCTGAGTGTTCTAAATGTTCTAATTGTTCTGAGGGTTCTAAATGTTCTGAGTGTTCTAAATATTCTGAGTGTTCTAAATGTTCTAATTGTTCTGAGTGTTCTAAATGTTCTGAGTGTTCTAAATGTTCTGAGTGTTCTAAATATTCTAATTGTTCTGAGTGTTCTAAATGTTCTGAGTGTTCTAAATGTTCTGAGTGTTCTGAGTGTTCTAAATGTTCTAATTGTTCTAATTGTTCTAATTGTTCTAAATGTTCTAAATGTTCTGAGTGTTCTGAGTTTTCTAATTGTTCTGAGTGTTCTAAATGTTCTAATTGTACTGCGTGTTCTAAATGTTCTGAGTGTTCTGAGTGTTCTAAATGTTCTGAGTGTTCTAAATGTTCTGAGTGTTCTAAATGTTCTGAGTGTTCTAAATGTTCTAATTGTTCTGAGTGTTCTAAATTTTCTGAGTGTTCTAAATGTTCTAATTGTTCTGAGTGTTCTAAATGTTCTGAGTGTTCTAAATGTTCTAATTGTTCTGAGTGTTCTAAATGTTCTAATTGTTCTGAGTGTTCTAAATGTTCTGAGTGTTCTAAATGTTCTGAGTGTTCTAAATGTTCTAATTGTTCTGAGTGTTCTAAATGTTCTGAGTGTTCTAAATGTTCTAATTGTTCTGAGTGTTCTAAATGTTCTGAGTGTTCTAAATGTTCTGAGTGTTCTAAATGTTCTGAGTGTTCTAAATGTTCTAAATGTTCTGAGTGTTCTGAGTGTTCTAATTGTTCTGAGTGTTCTAAATGTTCTAATTGTTCTGAGTGTTCTAAATGTTCTGAGTGTTCTAAATGTTCTAAATGTTCTGAGTGTTCTGAGCGTTCTAATTGTTCTGAGTGTTCTAAATGTTCTGAGTGTTCTAAATGTTCTAATTGTTCTGAGTGTTCTAAATGTTCTGAGTGTTCTAAATGTTCTAATTGTTCTGAGTGTTCTAAATATTCTGAGTGTTCTGAGTGTTCTAAATGTTCTGAGTGTTCTAAATGTTCTAAATGTTCTAAATGTTCTGAGTGTTCTAAATGTTCTGAGTGTTCTAAATGTTCTGAGTGTTCTAATGTTCTAATTGTTCTGAGTGTTCTAAATGTTCTAATTGTTCTGAGTGTTCTAAATGTTCTGAGTGTTCTAAATGTTCTGAGTGTTCTAAATGTTCTAATTGTTCTGAGTGTTCTAAATGTTCTGAGTGTTCTAAATGTTCTAATTGTTCTGAGTGTTCTAAATGTTCTGAGTGTTCTAAATGTTCTGAGTGTTCTAAATGTTCTGAGTGTTCTGAGTGTTCTAAATGTTCTAATTGTTCTGAGTGTTCTAGATGTTCTGAGTGTTCTAAATGTTCTAAATGTTCTGAATGTTCTAAATGTTCTAAATGTTCTAATTGTTCTGAGTGTTCTAATTGTTCTAATTGTTCTGAGTGTTCTAAATGTTCTGAGTGTTCTAAATGTTCTGAGTGTTCTGAGTGTTCTAAATGTTCTGAGTGTTCTGAGTGTTCTAAATGTTCCGAGTGTTCTAAATGTTCTAATTGTTCTGAGTGTTCTAAATGGTCTGAGTGTTCTAAATGTTCTAAATGTTCTGAGTGTTCTAAATGTTCTGAGTGTTCTAAATGTTCTAAATGTTCTAATTGTTCTAAATGTTCTAAATGTTCTGAGTGTTCTAAATGTTCTGAGTGTTCTAAATGTTCTAATTGTTCTGAGTGTTCTAAATGTTCTGAGTGTTCTGAGTGTTCTAAATGTTCTGAGTGTTCTAAATGTTCTGAGTGTTCTAAATGTTCTGAGTGTTCTGAGTGTTCTAAATGTTCTGAGTGTTCTGAGTGTTCTAAATGTTCCGAGTGTTCTAAATGTTCTAATTGTTCTGAGTGTTCTAAATGTTCTGAGTGTTCTAAATGTTCTAAATGTTCTGAGTGTTCTAAATGTTCTAATTGTTCTGAGTGTTCTAAATGTTCTGAGTGTTCTGAGTGTTCTAAATTTCTGAGTGTTCTAAATGTTCTAAATGTTCTGAGTGTTCTAAATGTTCTGATTGTTCTGAGTGTTCTAAATGTTCTGAGTGTTCTAAATGTTCTAATTGTTCTGAGTGTTCTAAATGTTCTGAGTGTTCTAAATGTTCTGAGTGTTCTAAATGTTCTAATTGTTCTGAGTGTTCTAGATGTTCTGAGTGTTCTGAGTGTTCTAAATGTTCTGAGTGTTCTAAATGTTCTAATTGTTCTGAGTGTTCTAAATGTTCTGAGTGTTCTAAATGTTCTGAGTGTTCTAAATGTTCTAATTGTTCTGAGTGTTCTAAATGTTCTGAGTGTTCTAAATGTTCTAATTGTTCTGAGTGTTCTAAATGTTCTGAGTGTTCTGAGTGTTCTAAATGTTCTGAGTGTTCTAAATGTTCTAATTGTTCTGAGTGTTCTAAATGTTCTAATTGTTCTGAGTGTTCTAAATGTTCTGAGTGTTCTAAATGTTCTGAGTGTTCTAAATGTTCTAATTGTTCTGAGTGTTCTAAATGTTCTGAGTGTTCTAAATGTTCTAATTGTTCTGAGTGTTCTAAATGTTCTGAGTGTTCTACATGTTCTGAGTGTTCTAATTGTTCTGAGTGTTCTAATTGTTCTAATTGTTCTGAGTGTTCTAAATGTTCTGAGTGTTCTAAATGTTCTGAGTGTTCTGAGTGTTCTAAATGTTCTGAGTGTTCTGAGTGTTCTAAATGTTCTGAGTGTTCTAAATGTTCTAATTGTTCTGCGTGTTCTAAATGTTCTGAGTGTTCTAAATGTTCTGAGTGTTCTGAGTGTTCTAAATGTTCTGAGTGTTCTAAATGTTCTGAGTGTTCTGAGTGTTCTAAATGTTCTGAGTGTTCTAAATGTTCTAAATGTTCTGAGTGTTCTAAATTTTCTGAGTGTTCTAAATGTTCTAATTGTTCTGAGTGTTCTAAATGTTCTGAGTGTTCTGAGTGTTCTAAATGTTCTGAGTGTTCTAAATGTTCTAATTGTTCTGAGTGGTCTAAATGTTCTGAGTGTTCTAAATGTTCTGAGTGTTCTAAATGTTCTGAGTGTTCTAAATGTTCTAATTGTTCTGAGTGTTCTAAATATTCTGAGTGTTCTGAGTGTTCTAAATGTTCTGAGTGTTCTAAATGTTCTAAATGTTCTGAGTGTTCTAAATGTTCTGAGTGTTCTAAATGTTCTGAGTGTTCTAAATGTTCTGAGTGTTCTAAATGTTCTAATTGTTCTGAGTGTTCTAGATGTTCTGAGTGTTCTGAGTGTTCTAAATGTTCTGAGTGTTCTAAATGTTCTAATTGTTCTGAGTGTTCTAAATGTTCTGAGTGTTCTAAATGTTCTGAGTGTTCTAAATGTTCTAATTGTTCTGAGTGTTCTAAATGTTCTGAGTGTTCTAAATGTTCTAATTGTTCTGAGTGTTCTAAATGTTCTGAGTGTTCTGAGTGTTCTAAATGTTCTGAGTGTTCTAAATGTTCTAATTGTTCTGAGTGTTCTAAATGTTCTAATTGTTCTGAGTGTTCTAAATGTTCTGAGTGTTCTAAATGTTCTGAGTGTTCTAAATGTTCTAATTGTTCTGAGTGTTCTAAATGTTCTGAGTGTTCTAAATGTTCTAATTGTTCTGAGTGTTCTAAATGTTCTGAGTGTTCTAAATGTTCTGAGTGTTCTAAATGTTCTGAGTGTTCTGAGTGTTCTAAATGTTCTAATTGTTCTGAGTGTTCTAGATGTTCTGAGTGTTCTAAATGTTCTAAATGTTCTGAATGTTCTAAATGTTCTAAATGTTCTAATTGTTCTGAGTGTTCTAATTGTTCTAATTGTTCTGAGTGTTCTAAATGTTCTGAGTGTTCTAAATGTTCTGAGTGTTCTGAGTGTTCTAAATGTTCTGAGTGTTCTGAGTGTTCTAAATGTTCCGAGTGTTCTAAATGTTCTAATTGTTCTGAGTGTTCTAAATGGTCTGAGTGTTCTAAATGTTCTAAATGTTCTGAGTGTTCTAAATGTTCTGAGTGTTCTAAATGTTCTAAATGTTCTAATTGTTCTAAATGTTCTAAATGTTCTGAGTGTTCTAAATGTTCTGAGTGTTCTAAATGTTCTAATTGTTCTGAGTGTTCTAAATGTTCTGAGTGTTCTGAGTGTTCTAAATGTTCTGAGTGTTCTAAATGTTCTGAGTGTTCTAAATGTTCTGAGTGTTCTGAGTGTTCTAAATGTTCTGAGTGTTCTGAGTGTTCTAAATGTTCCGAGTGTTCTAAATGTTCTAATTGTTCTGAGTGTTCTAAATGTTCTGAGTGTTCTAAATGTTCTAAATGTTCTGAGTGTTCTAAATGTTCTGAGTGTTCTAAATGTTCTAATTGTTCTAAATGTTCTAAATGTTCTGAGTGTTCTAAATGTTCTGAGTGTTCTAAATTTTCTAATTGTTCTGAGTGTTCTAAATGTTCTGAGTGTTCTGAGTGTT
This sequence comes from Coregonus lavaretus, assembly GCF_964263955.1. Taxonomy (NCBI): domain Eukaryota; kingdom Metazoa; phylum Chordata; class Actinopteri; order Salmoniformes; family Salmonidae; genus Coregonus; species Coregonus lavaretus. The sequence goes on from NW_028163503.1 coordinate 45,683, forward strand.
CTAAATGTTCTGAGTTTTCTAAATGTTCTAATTGTTCTGCGTGTTCTAAATGTTCTGAGTGTTCTAAATGTTCTGAGTGTTCTGAGTGTTCTAAATGTTCTGAGTGTTCTAAATGTTCTGAGTGTTCTGAGTGTTCTAAATGTTCTGAGTGTTCTAAATGTTCTAATTGTTCTGAGTGTTCTAAATGTTCTGAGTGTTCTACATTTTCTGAGTGTTCTAAATGTTCTAATTGTTCTGAGTGTTCTAAATGTTCTGAGTGTTCTAAATGTTCTAATTGTTCTGAGTGTTCTAAATGTTCTAATTGTTCTGAGTGTTCTAAATGTTCTGAGTGTTCTAAATGTTCTAATTGTTCTGAGTGTTCTAAATGTTCTGAGTGTTCTAAATGTTCTAATTGTTCTGAGTGTTCTAAATGTTCTGAGTGTTCTAAATGTTCTGAGTGTTCTAAATGTTCTAATTGTTCTGAGTGTTCGAAATGTTCTGAGTGTTCTAAATGTTCTAATTGTTCTGAGTGTTCTAAATGTTCTGAGTGTTCTAAATGTTCTAATTGTTCTGAGTGTTCTAAATGTTCTGAGTGTTCTAAATGTTCTGAGTGTTCTAAATGTTCTAATTGTTTTGAGTGTTCTAAATGTTCTAATTGTTTTGAGTGTTCTAAATGTTCTGAGTGTTCTAAATGTTCTAAATGTTTAGAGTTCTAAATTTTCTGAGTGTTCTAAATGTTCTGAGTGTTCTAAATGTTCTAATTGTTCTGAGTGTTCTAAATGTTCTGAGTGTTCTAAATGTTCTGAGTGTTCTAAATGTTCTAATTGTTCTGAGTGTTCTAAATGTTCTGAGTGTTCTAAATGTTCTAATTGTTCTGAGTGTTCTAAATGTTCTGAGTGTTCTGAGTGTTCTAAATGTTCTGAGTGTTCTAAATGTTCTAAATGTTCTGAGTGTTCTAAATGTTCTGAGTGTTCTAAATGTTCTAATTGTTCTAAATGTTCTAAATGTTCTGAGTGTTCTAAATGTTCTGAGTGTTCTAAATGTTCTAATTGTTCTGAGTGTTCTAAATGTTCTGAGTGTTCTAAATGTTCTGAGTGTTCTAAATGTTCTGAGTGTTCTAAATGTTCTAATTGTTCTGAGTGTTCGAAATGTTCTGAGTGTTCTAAATGTTCTAATTGTTCTGAGTGTTCTAAATGTTCTGAGTGTTCTAAATGTTCTAATTGTTCTGAGTGTTCTAAATGTTCTGAGTGTTCTAAATGTTCTGAGTGTTCTAAATGTTCTAATTGTTCTGAGTGTTCGAAATGTTCTGAGTGTTCTAAATGTTCTAATTGTTCTGAGTGTTCTAAATGTTCTGAGTGTTCTAAATGTTCTAATTGTTCTGAGTGTTCTAAATGTTCTGAGTGTTCTAAATGTTCTGAGTGTTCTAAATGTTCTAATTGTTCTGAGTGTTCTAAATGTGCTGAGTGTTCTGAGTGTTCTAAATGTTCTGAGTGTTCTAAATGTTCTAAATGTTCTGAGTGTTCTAAATGTTCTGAGTGTTCTAAATGTTCTGAGTGTTCTAAATGTTCTAAATGTTCTGAGTGTTCTAAATGTTCTAAATATTCTGAGTGTTCTGATTGTTCTAATTGTTCTGAGTGTTCTAAATGTTCTAATTGTTCTGAGTGTTCTAAATGTTCTGAGTGTTCTGAGTGTTCTAAATTTATGAGTGTTCTAAATGTTCTAAATGTTCTGAGTGTTCTAAATGTTCTGATTGCTCTAAATGTTCTGAGTGTTCTAAATGTTCTAATTGTTCTGAGTGTTCTAAATGTTCTGAGTGTTCTGAGTGTTCTAAATGTTCTGAGTGTTCTAAATGTTCTAAATGTTCTGAGTGTTCTAAATTTTCTGAGTGTTCTAAATGTTCTAATTGTTCTGAGTGTTCTAAATGTTCTGAGTGTTCTGAGTGTTCTAAATGTTCTGAGTGTTCTAAATGTTCTAATTGTTCTGAGTGTTCTAAATGTTCTGAGTGTTCTGAGTGTTCTAAATGTTCTGAGTGTTCTAAATGTTCTAATTGTTCTGCGTGTTCTAAATGTTCTGAGTGTTCTAAATGTTCTGAGTGTTCTGAGTGTTCTAAATGTTCTGAGTGTTCTAAATGTTCTGAGTGTTCTGAGTGTTCTAAATGTTCTGAGTGTTCTAAATGTTCTAAATGTTCTGAGTGTTCTAAATGTTCTGAGTGTTCTAAATTTTCTGAGTGTTCTAAATGTTCTAATTGTTCTGAGTGTTCTAAATGTTCTGAGTGTTCTAAATGTTCTAATTGTTCTGAGTGTTCTAAATGTTCTAATTGTTCTGAGTGTTCTAAATGTTCTGAGTGTTCTAAATGTTCTAATTGTTCTGAGTGTTCTAAATGTTCTGAGTGTTCTAAATGTTCTAATTGTTCTGAGTGTTCTAATTGTTCTAATTGTTCTGAGTGTTCTAAATGTTCTGAGTGTTCTAAATGTTCTGAGTGTTCTGAGTGTTCTAAATGTTCTGAGTGTTCTGAGTGTTCTAAATGTTCCGAGTGTTCTAAATGTTCTAATTGTTCTGAGTGTTCTAAATGTTCTGAGTGTTCTAAATGTTCTAAATGTTCTGAGTGTTCTAAATGTTCTGAGTGTTCTAAATGTTCTAATTGTTCTAAATGTTCTAAATGTTCTAAATGTTCTGAGTGTTCTAAATGTTCTGAGTGTTCTAAATGTTCTAATTGTTCTGAGTGTTCTAAATGTTCTGAGTGTTCTGAGTGTTCTAAATGTTCTGAGTGTTCTAAATGTTCTAATTGTTCTGCGTGTTCTAAATGTTCTGAGTGTTCTAAATGTTCTGAGTGTTCTGAGTGTTCTAAATGTTCTGAGTGTTCTAAATGTTCTGAGTGTTCTGAGTGTTCTAAATGTTCTGAGTGTTCTAAATGTTCTAATTGTTCTGAGTGTTCTAAATGTTCTGAGTGTTCTAAATTTTCTGAGTGTTCTAAACGTTCTAATTGTTCTGAGTGTTCTAAATGTTCTGAGTGTTCTAAATGTTCTAATTGTTCTGCGTGTTCTAAATGTTCTGAGTGTTCTAAATGTTCTGAGTGTTCTGAGTGTTCTAAATGTTCTGAGTGTTCTAAACGTTCTAATTGTTCTGAGTGTTCTAAATGTTCTGAGTGTTCTAAATGTTCTGAGTGTTCTAAACGTTCTAATTGTTCTGAGTGTTCTAAATGTTCTGAGTGTTCTAAATGTTCTGAGTGTTCTAAATGTTCTAAATGTTCTGAGTGTTCTAAATGTTCTGAGTGTTCTAAATGTTCTGAGTGTTCTAAATGTTCTAAATGTTCTGAGTGTTCTAAATGTTCTAAATATTCTGAGTGTTCTGATTGTTCTAATTGTTCTGAGTGTTCTAAATGTTCTAATTGTTCTGAGTGTTCTAAATGTTCTGAGTGTTCTGAGTGTTCTAAATTTATGAGTGTTCTAAATGTTCTAAATGTTCTGAGTGTTCTAAATGTTCTGATTGCTCTAAATGTTCTGAGTGTTCTAAATGTTCTAATTGTTCTGAGTGTTCTAAATGTTCTGAGTGTTCTGAGTGTTCTAAATGTTCTGAGTGTTCTAAATGTTCTAAATGTTCTGAGTGTTCTAAATTTTCTGAGTGTTCTAAATGTTCTAATTGTTCTGAGTGTTCTAAATGTTCTGAGTGTTCTGAGTGTTCTAAATGTTCTGAGTGTTCTAAATGTTCTAATTGTTCTGAGTGTTCTAAATGTTCTGAGTGTTCTGAGTGTTCTAAATGTTCTGAGTGTTCTAAATGTTCTAATTGTTCTGCGTGTTCTAAATGTTCTGAGTGTTCTAAATGTTCTGAGTGTTCTGAGTGTTCTAAATGTTCTGAGTGTTCTAAATGTTCTGAGTGTTCTGAGTGTTCTAAATGTTCTGAGTGTTCTAAATGTTCTAAATGTTCTGAGTGTTCTAAATGTTCTGAGTGTTCTAAATTTTCTGAGTGTTCTAAATGTTCTAATTGTTCTGAGTGTTCTAAATGTTCTGAGTGTTCTAAATGTTCTAATTGTTCTGAGTGTTCTAAATGTTCTAATTGTTCTGAGTGTTCTAAATGTTCTGAGTGTTCTAAATGTTCTAATTGTTCTGAGTGTTCTAAATGTTCTGAGTGTTCTAAATGTTCTAATTGTTCTGAGTGTTCTAATTGTTCTAATTGTTCTGAGTGTTCTAAATGTTCTGAGTGTTCTAAATGTTCTGAGTGTTCTGAGTGTTCTAAATGTTCTGAGTGTTCTGAGTGTTCTAAATGTTCCGAGTGTTCTAAATGTTCTAATTGTTCTGAGTGTTCTAAATGTTCTGAGTGTTCTAAATGTTCTAAATGTTCTGAGTGTTCTAAATGTTCTGAGTGTTCTAAATGTTCTAATTGTTCTAAATGTTCTAAATGTTCTAAATGTTCTGAGTGTTCTAAATGTTCTGAGTGTTCTAAATGTTCTAATTGTTCTGAGTGTTCTAAATGTTCTGAGTGTTCTGAGTGTTCTAAATGTTCTGAGTGTTCTAAATGTTCTAATTGTTCTGCGTGTTCTAAATGTTCTGAGTGTTCTAAATGTTCTGAGTGTTCTGAGTGTTCTAAATGTTCTGAGTGTTCTAAATGTTCTGAGTGTTCTGAGTGTTCTAAATGTTCTGAGTGTTCTAAATGTTCTAATTGTTCTGAGTGTTCTAAATGTTCTGAGTGTTCTAAATTTTCTGAGTGTTCTAAACGTTCTAATTGTTCTGAGTGTTCTAAATGTTCTGAGTGTTCTAAATGTTCTAATTGTTCTGAGTGTTCTAAATGTTCTAATTGTTCTGAGTGTTCTAAATGTTCTGAGTGTTCTAAATGTTCTAATTGTTCTGAGTGTTCTAAATGTTCTGAGTGTTCTAAATGTTCTAATTGTTCTGAGTGTTCTAATTGTTCTAATTGTTCTGAGTGTTCTAAATGTTCTGAGTGTTCTAAATGTTCTGAGTGTTCTGAGTGTTCTAAATGTTCTGAGTGTTCTGAGTGTTCTAAATGTTCCGAGTGTTCTAAATGTTCTAATTGTTCTGAGTGTTCTAAATGTTCTGAGTGTTCTAAATGTTCTAAATGTTCTGAGTGTTCTAAATGTTCTGAGTGTTCTAAATGTTCTAATTGTTCTAAATGTTCTAAATGTTCTAAATGTTCTGAGTGTTCTAAATGTTCTGAGTGTTCTAAATGTTCTAATTGTTCTGAGTGTTCTAAATGTTCTGAGTGTTCTGAGTGTTCTAAATGTTCTGAGTGTTCTAAATGTTCTAATTGTTCTGCGTGTTCTAAATGTTCTGAGTGTTCTAAATGTTCTGAGTGTTCTGAGTGTTCTAAATGTTCTGAGTGTTCTAAATGTTCTGAGTGTTCTGAGTGTTCTAAATGTTCTGAGTGTTCTAAATGTTCTAATTGTTCTGAGTGTTCTAAATGTTCTGAGTGTTCTAAATTTTCTGAGTGTTCTAAATGTTCTAATTGTTCTGAGTGTTCTAAATGTTCTGAGTGTTCTAAATGTTCTAATTGTTCTGAGTGTTCTAAATGTTCTAATTGTTCTGAGTGTTCTAAATGTTCTGAGTGTTCTAAATGTTCTAATTGTTCTGAGTGTTCTAAATGTTCTGAGTGTTCTAAATGTTCTAATTGTTCTGAGTGTTCTAAATGTTCTGAGTGTTCTAATTGTTCTGAGTGTTCTAAATGTTCTAATTGTTCTGAGTGTTCGAAATGTTCTGAGTGTTCTAAATGTTCTAATTGTTCTGAGTGTTCTAAATGTTCTGAGTGTTCTAAATGTTCTAATTGTTCTGAGTGTTCTAAATGTTCTGAGTGTTCTAAATGTTCTGAGTGTTCTAAATGTTCTGAGTGTTCTAAATGTTCTAATTGTTTTGAGTGTTCTAAATGTTCTAATTGTTTTGAGTGTTCTAAATGTTCTGAGTGTTCTAAATGTTCTAAATGTTTAGAGTTCTAAATTTTCTGAGTGTTCTAAATGTTCTGAGTGTTCTAAATGTTCTAATTGTTTTCAGTGTTCTAAATGTTCTGAGTGTTCTAAATGTTCTAATTGTTCTGAGTGTTCTAAATGTTCTGAGTGTTCTAAATGTTCTGAGTGTTCTAAATGTTCTAATTGTTCTGAGTGTTCTAAATGTTCTGAGTGTTCTAAATGTTCTAATTGTTCTGAGTGTTCTAAATGTTCTGAGTGTTCTAAATGTTCTGAGTGTTCTAATTGTTCTGAGTGTTCTAAATGTTCTGAGTGTTCTAAATGTTCTAAATGTTCTGAGTGTTCTAAATGTTCTGAGTGTTCTAAATGTTCTAATTGTTCTAAATGTTCTAAATGTTCTAAATGTTCTGAGTGTTCTAAATGTTCTGAGTGTTCTAAATGTTCTAATTGTTCTGAGTGTTCTAAATGTTCTGAGTGTTCTGAGTGTTCTAAATGTTCTGAGTGTTCTAAATGTTCTAATTGTTCTGCGTGTTCTAAATGTTCTGAGTGTTCTAAATGTTCTGAGTGTTCTAAATGTTCTAATTGTTCTGCGTGTTCTAAATGTTCTGAGTGTTCTAAATGTTCTGAGTGTTCTGAGTGTTCTAAATGTTCTGAGTGTTCTAAATGTTCTGAGTGTTCTGAGTGTTCTAAATGTTCTGAGTGTTCTAAATGTTCTAATTGTTTAGAGTTCTAAATTTTCTGAGTGTTCTAAATGTTCTGAGTGTTCTAAATGTTCTAATTGTTCTGAGTGTTCTAAATGTTCTGAGTGTTCTAAATGTTCTGAGTGTTCTAAATGTTCTAATTGTTCTGAGTGTTCTAAATGTTCTGAGTGTTCTAAATGTTCTAATTGTTCTGAGTGTTCTAAATGTTCTGAGTGTTCTGAGTGTTCTAAATGTTCTGAGTGTTCTAAATGTTCTAAATGTTCTGAGTGTTCTAAATGTTCTGAGTGTTCTAAATGTTCTAATTGTTCTAAATGTTCTAAATGTTCTGAGTGTTCTAAATGTTCTGAGTGTTCTAAATGTTCTAATTGTTCTGAGTGTTCTAAATGTTCTGAGTGTTCTAAATGTTCTGAGTGTTCTAAATGTTCTGAGTGTTCTAAATGTTCTAATTGTTCTGAGTGTTCGAAATGTTCTGAGTGTTCTAAATGTTCTAATTGTTCTGAGTGTTCTAAATGTTCTGAGTGTTCTAAATGTTCTAATTGTTCTGAGTGTTCTAAATGTTCTGAGTGTTCTAAATGTTCTGAGTGTTCTAAATGTTCTAATTGTTCTGAGTGTTCGAAATGTTCTGAGTGTTCTAAATGTTCTAATTGTTCTGAGTGTTCTAAATGTTCTGAGTGTTCTAAATGTTCTAATTGTTCTGAGTGTTCTAAATGTTCTGAGTGTTCTAAATGTTCTGAGTGTTCTAAATGTTCTAATTGTTCTGAGTGTTCTAAATGTGCTGAGTGTTCTGAGTGTTCTAAATGTTCTGAGTGTTCTAAATGTTCTAAATGTTCTGAGTGTTCTAAATGTTCTGAGTGTTCTAAATGTTCTGAGTGTTCTAAATGTTCTAAATGTTCTGAGTGTTCTAAATGTTCTAAATATTCTGAGTGTTCTGATTGTTCTAATTGTTCTGAGTGTTCTAAATGTTCTAATTGTTCTGAGTGTTCTAAATGTTCTGAGTGTTCTGAGTGTTCTAAATTTATGAGTGTTCTAAATGTTCTAAATGTTCTGAGTGTTCTAAATGTTCTGATTGCTCTAAATGTTCTGAGTGTTCTAAATGTTCTAATTGTTCTGAGTGTTCTAAATGTTCTGAGTGTTCTGAGTGTTCTAAATGTTCTGAGTGTTCTAAATGTTCTAAATGTTCTGAGTGTTCTAAATTTTCTGAGTGTTCTAAATGTTCTAATTGTTCTGAGTGTTCTAAATGTTCTGAGTGTTCTGAGTGTTCTAAATGTTCTGAGTGTTCTGAGTGTTCTAAATGTTCTGAGTGTTCTAAATGTTCTGAGTGTTCTGAGTGTTCTAAATGTTCTGAGTGTTCTAAATGTTCTAAATGTTCTGAGTGTTCTAAATGTTCTGAGTGTTCTAAATTTTCTGAGTGTTCTAAATGTTCTAATTGTTCTGAGTGTTCTAAATGTTCTGAGTGTTCTAAATGTTCTAATTGTTCTGAGTGTTCTAAATGTTCTAATTGTTCTGAGTGTTCTAAATGTTCTGAGTGTTCTAAATGTTCTAATTGTTCTGAGTGTTCTAAATGTTCTGAGTGTTCTAAATGTTCTAATTGTTCTGAGTGTTCTAATTGTTCTAATTGTTCTGAGTGTTCTAAATGTTCTGAGTGTTCTAAATGTTCTGAGTGTTCTGAGTGTTCTAAATGTTCTGAGTGTTCTGAGTGTTCTAAATGTTCCGAGTGTTCTAAATGTTCTAATTGTTCTGAGTGTTCTAAATGTTCTGAGTGTTCTAAATGTTCTAAATGTTCTGAGTGTTCTAAATGTTCTGAGTGTTCTAAATGTTCTAATTGTTCTAAATGTTCTAAATGTTCTAAATGTTCTGAGTGTTCTAAATGTTCTGAGTGTTCTAAATGTTCTAATTGTTCTGAGTGTTCTAAATGTTCTGAGTGTTCTGAGTGTTCTAAATGTTCTGAGTGTTCTAAATGTTCTAATTGTTCTGCGTGTTCTAAATGTTCTGAGTGTTCTAAATGTTCTGAGTGTTCTGAGTGTTCTAAATGTTCTGAGTGTTCTAAATGTTCTGAGTGTTCTGAGTGTTCTAAATGTTCTGAGTGTTCTAAATGTTCTAATTGTTCTGAGTGTTCTAAATGTTCTGAGTGTTCTAAATTTTCTGAGTGTTCTAAACGTTCTAATTGTTCTGAGTGTTCTAAATGTTCTGAGTGTTCTAAATGTTCTAATTGTTCTGAGTGTTCTAAATGTTCTAATTGTTCTGAGTGTTCTAAATGTTCTGAGTGTTCTAAATGTTCTAATTGTTCTGAGTGTTCTAAATGTTCTGAGTGTTCTAAATGTTCTAATTGTTCTGAGTGTTCTAATTGTTCTAATTGTTCTGAGTGTTCTAAATGTTCTGAGTGTTCTAAATGTTCTGAGTGTTCTGAGTGTTCTAAATGTTCTGAGTGTTCTGAGTGTTCTAAATGTTCCGAGTGTTCTAAATGTTCTAATTGTTCTGAGTGTTCTAAATGTTCTGAGTGTTCTAAATGTTCTAAATGTTCTGAGTGTTCTAAATGTTCTGAGTGTTCTAAATGTTCTAATTGTTCTAAATGTTCTAAATGTTCTAAATGTTCTGAGTGTTCTAAATGTTCTGAGTGTTCTAAATGTTCTAATTGTTCTGAGTGTTCTAAATGTTCTGAGTGTTCTGAGTGTTCTAAATGTTCTGAGTGTTCTAAATGTTCTAATTGTTCTGCGTGTTCTAAATGTTCTGAGTGTTCTAAATGTTCTGAGTGTTCTGAGTGTTCTAAATGTTCTGAGTGTTTTAAATGTTCTGAGTGTTCTGAGTGTTCTAAATGTTCTGAGTGTTCTAAATGTTCTAATTGTTCTGAGTGTTCTAAATGTTCTGAGTGTTCTAAATTTTCTGAGTGTTCTAAATGTTCTAATTGTTCTGAGTGTTCTAAATGTTCTGAGTGTTCTAAATGTTCTAATTGTTCTGAGTGTTCTAAATGTTCTAATTGTTCTGAGTGTTCTAAATGTTCTGAGTGTTCTAAATGTTCTAATTGTTCTGAGTGTTCTAAATGTTCTGAGTGTTCTAAATGTTCTAATTGTTCTGAGTGTTCTAAATGTTCTGAGTGTTCTAATTGTTCTGAGTGTTCTAAATGTTCTAATTGTTCTGAGTGTTCGAAATGTTCTGAGTGTTCTAAATGTTCTAATTGTTCTGAGTGTTCTAAATGTTCTGAGTGTTCTAAATGTTCTAATTGTTCTGAGTGTTCTAAATGTTCTGAGTGTTCTAAATGTTCTGAGTGTTCTAAATGTTCTGAGTGTTCTAAATGTTCTAATTGTTTTGAGTGTTCTAAATGTTCTAATTGTTTTGAGTGTTCTAAATGTTCTGAGTGTTCTAAATGTTCTAAATGTTTAGAGTTCTAAATTTTCTGAGTGTTCTAAATGTTCTGAGTGTTCTAAATGTTCTAATTGTTTTCAGTGTTCTAAATGTTCTGAGTGTTCTAAATGTTCTAATTGTTCTGAGTGTTCTAAATGTTCTGAGTGTTCTAAATGTTCTGAGTGTTCTAAATGTTCTAATTGTTCTGAGTGTTCTAAATGTTCTGAGTGTTCTAAATGTTCTAATTGTTCTGAGTGTTCTAAATGTTCTGAGTGTTCTAAATGTTCTGAGTGTTCTGAGTGTTCTAAATGTTCTGAGTGTTCTGAGTGTTCTAAATGTTCCGAGTGTTCTAAATGTTCTAATTGTTCTGAGTGTTCTAAATGTTCTGAGTGTTCTAAATGTTCTAAATGTTCTGAGTGTTCTAAATGTTCTGAGTGTTCTAAATGTTCTAATTGTTCTAAATGTTCTAAATGTTCTAAATGTTCTGAGTGTTCTAAATGTTCTGAGTGTTCTAAATGTTCTAATTGTTCTGAGTGTTCTAAATGTTCTGAGTGTTCTGAGTGTTCTAAATGTTCTGAGTGTTCTAAATGTTCTAATTGTTCTGCGTGTTCTAAATGTTCTGAGTGTTCTAAATGTTCTGAGTGTTCTGAGTGTTCTAAATGTTCTGAGTGTTCTAAATGTTCTGAGTGTTCTGAGTGTTCTAAATGTTCTGAGTGTTCTAAATGTTCTAATTGTTTAGAGTTCTAAATTTTCTGAGTGTTCTAAATGTTCTGAGTGTTCTAAATGTTCTAATTGTTCTGAGTGTTCTAAATGTTCTGAGTGTTCTAAATGTTCTGAGGGTTCTAAATGTTCTAATTGTTCTGAGTGTTCTAAATGTTCTGAGTGTTCTAAATGTTCTAATTGTTCTGAGTGTTCTAAATGTTCTGAGTGTTCTGAGTGTTCTAAATGTTCTGAGTGTTCTAAATGTTCTAAATGTTCTGAGTGTTCTAAATGTTCTGAGTGTTCTAAATGTTCTAATTGTTCTAAATGTTCTAAATGTTCTGAGTGTTCTAAATGTTCTGAGTGTTCTAAATGTTCTAATTGTTCTGAGTGTTCTAAATGTTCTGAGTGTTCTAAATGTTCTGAGTGTTCTAAATGTTCTGAGTGTTCTAAATGTTCTAATTGTTCTGAGTGTTCGAAATGTTCTGAGTGTTCTAAATGTTCTAATTGTTCTGAGTGTTCTAAATGTTCTGAGTGTTCTAAATGTTCTAATTGTTCTGAGTGTTCGAAATGTTCTGAGTGTTCTAAATGTTCTGAGTGTTCTAAATGTTCTAAATGTTCTGAGTGTTCTAAATGTTCTAAATATTCTGAGTGTTCTGATTGTTCTAATTGTTCTGAGTGTTCTAAATGTTCTAATTGTTCTGAGTGTTCTAAATGTTCTGAGTGTTCTGAGTGTTCTAAATTTATGAGTGTTCTAAATGTTCTAAATGTTCTGAGTGTTCTAAATGTTCTGATTGCTCTAAATGTTCTGAGTGTTCTAAATGTTCTAATTGTTCTGAGTGTTCTAAATGTTCTGAGTGTTCTGAGTGTTCTAAATGATCTGAGTGTTCTAAATGTTCTAAATGTTCTGAGTGTTCTAAATTTTCTGAGTGTTCTAAATGTTCTAATTGTTCTGAGTGTTCTAAATGTTCTGAGTGTTCTGAGTGTTCTAAATGTTCTGAGTGTTCTAAATGTTCTAATTGTTCTGAGTGTTCTAAATGTTCTGAGTGTTCTGAGTGTTCTAAATGTTCTGAGTGTTCTAAATGTTCTAATTGTTCTGCGTGTTCTAAATGTTCTGAGTGTTCTAAATGTTCTGAGTGTTCTGAGTGTTCTAAATGTTCTGAGTGTTCTAAATGTTCTGAGTGTTCTGAGTGTTCTAAATGTTCTGAGTGTTCTAAATGTTCTAATTGTTCTGAGTGTTCTAAATGTTCTGAGTGTTCTAAATTTTCTGAGTGTTCTAAATGTTCTAATTGTTCTGAGTGTTCTAAATGTTCTGAGTGTTCTAAATGTTCTAATTGTTCTGAGTGTTCTAAATGTTCTAATTGTTCTGAGTGTTCTAAATGTTCTGAGTGTTCTAAATGTTCTAATTGTTCTGAGTGTTCTAAATGTTCTGAGTGTTCTAAATGTTCTAATTGTTCTGAGTGTTCTAATTGTTCTAATTGTTCTGAGTGTTCTAAATGTTCTGAGTGTTCTAAATGTTCTGAGTGTTCTGAGTGTTCTAAATGTTCTGAGTGTTCTGAGTGTTCTAAATGTTCCGAGTGTTCTAAATGTTCTAATTGTTCTGAGTGTTCTAAATGTTCTGAGTGTTCTAAATGTTCTAAATGTTCTGAGTGTTCTAAATGTTCTGAGTGTTCTAAATGTTCTAATTGTTCTAAATGTTCTAAATGTTCTAAATGTTCTGAGTGTTCTAAATGTTCTGAGTGTTCTAAATGTTCTAATTGTTCTGAGTGTTCTAAATGTTCTGAGTGTTCTGAGTGTTCTAAATGTTCTGAGTGTTCTAAATGTTCTAATTGTTCTGCGTGTTCTAAATGTTCTGAGTGTTCTAAATGTTCTGAGTGTTCTGAGTGTTCTAAATGTTCTGAGTGTTCTAAATGTTCTGAGTGTTCTGAGTGTTCTAAATGTTCTGAGTGTTCTAAATGTTCTAATTGTTCTGAGTGTTCTAAATGTTCTGAGTGTTCTAAATTTTCTGAGTGTTCTAAACGTTCTAATTGTTCTGAGTGTTCTAAATGTTCTGAGTGTTCTAAATGTTCTAATTGTTCTGAGTGTTCTAAATGTTCTAATTGTTCTGAGTGTTCTAAATGTTCTGAGTGTTCTAAATGTTCTAATTGTTCTGAGTGTTCTAAATGTTCTGAGTGTTCTAAATGTTCTAATTGTTCTGAGTGTTCTAATTGTTCTAATTGTTCTGAGTGTTCTAAATGTTCTGAGTGTTCTAAATGTTCTGAGTGTTCTGAGTGTTCTAAATGTTCTGAGTGTTCTGAGTGTTCTAAATGTTCCGAGTGTTCTAAATGTTCTAATTGTTCTGAGTGTTCTAAATGTTCTGAGTGTTCTAAATGTTCTAAATGTTCTGAGTGTTCTAAATGTTCTGAGTGTTCTAAATGTTCTAATTGTTCTAAATGTTCTAAATGTTCTAAATGTTCTGAGTGTTCTAAATTTTCTGAGTGTTCTAAATGTTCTAATTGTTCTGAGTGTTCTAAATGTTCTGAGTGTTCTGAGTGTTCTAAATGTTCTGAGTGTTCTAAATGTTCTAATTGTTCTGCGTGTTCTAAATGTTCTGAGTGTTCTAAATGTTCTGAGTGTTCTGAGTGTTCTAAATGTTCTGAGTGTTCTAAATGTTCTGAGTGTTCTGAGTGTTCTAAATGTTCTGAGTGTTCTAAATGTTCTAATTGTTCTGAGTGTTCTAAATGTTCTGAGTGTTCTAAATTTTCTGAGTGTTCTAAATGTTCTAAATGTTCTAATTGTTCTGAGTGTTCTAAATGTTCTGAGTGTTCTAAATTTTCTGAGTGTTCTAAATGTTCTAAATGTTCTAATTGTTCTGAGTGTTCTAATTGTTCTAATTGTTCTGAGTGTTCTAAATGTTCTGAGTGTTCTAAATGTTCTGAGTGTTCTGAGTGTTCTAAATGTTCTGAGTGTTCTGAGTGTTCTAAATGTTCCGAGTGTTCTAAATGTTCTAATTGTTCTGAGTGTTCTAAATGTTCTGAGTGTTCTAAATGTTCTAAATGTTCTGAGTGTTCTAAATGTTCTGAGTGTTCTAAATGTTCTAATTGTTCTAAATGTTCTAAATGTTCTAAATGTTCTGAGTGTTCTAAATTTTCTGAGTGTTCTAAATGTTCTAATTGTTCTGAGTGTTCTAAATGTTCTGAGTGTTCTGAGTGTTCTAAATGTTCTGAGTGTTCTAAATGTTCTAATTGTTCTGCGTGTTCTAAATGTTCTGAGTGTTCTAAATGTTCTGAGTGTTCTGAGTGTTCTAAATGTTCTGAGTGTTCTAAATGTTCTGAGTGTTCTGAGTGTTCTAAATGTTCTGAGTGTTCTAAATGTTCTAATTGTTCTGAGTGTTCTAAATGTTCTGAGTGTTCTAAATTTTCTGAGTGTTCTAAATGTTCTAAATGTTCTGAGTGTTCTAAATGTTCTGAGTGTTCTAAATGTTCTAATTGTTCTAAATGTTCTAAATGTTCTAAATGTTCTGAGTGTTCTAAATGTTCTGAGTGTTCTAAATGTTCTAATTGTTCTGAGTGTTCTAAATGTTCTGAGTGTTCTGAGTGTTCTAAATGTTCTGAGTGTTCTAAATGTTCTAATTGTTCTGCGTGTTCTAAATGTTCTGAGTGTTCTAAATGTTCTGAGTGTTCTGAGTGTTCTAAATGTTCTGAGTGTTCTAAATGTTCTGAGTGTTCTGAGTGTTCTAAATGTTCTGAGTGTTCTAAATGTTCTAATTGTTCTGAGTGTTCTAAATGTTCTGAGTGTTCTAAATTTTCTGAGTGTTCTAAATGTTCTAATTGTTCTGAGTGTTCTAAATGTTCTGAGTGTTCTAAATGTTCTAATTGTTCTGAGTGTTCTAAATGTTCTGAGTGTTCTGAGTGTTCTAAATGTTCTGAGTGTTCTAAATGTTCTAAATGTTCTGAGTGTTCTAAATGTTCTGAGTGTTCTAAATGTTCTAATTGTTCTAAATGTTCTAAATGTTCTGAGTGTTCTAAATGTTCTGAGTGTTCTAAATGTTCTAATTGTTCTGAGTGTTCTAAATGTTCTGAGTGTTCTAAATGTTCTGAGTGTTCTAAATGTTCTGAGTGTTCTAAATGTTCTAATTGTTCTGAGTGTTCGAAATGTTCTGAGTGTTCTAAATGTTCTAATTGTTCTGAGTGTTCTAAATGTTCTGAGTGTTCTAAATGTTCTAATTGTTCTGAGTGTTCGAAATGTTCTGAGTGTTCTAAATGTTCTGAGTGTTCTAAATATTCTGAGTGTTCTGATTGTTCTAATTGTTCTGAGTGTTCTAAATGTTCTAATTGTTCTGAGTGTTCTAAATGTTCTGAGTGTTCTGAGTGTTCTAAATTTATGAGTGTTCTAAATGTTCTAAATGTTCTGAGTGTTCTAAATGTTCTGATTGCTCTAAATGTTCTGAGTGTTCTAAATGTTCTAATTGTTCTGAGTGTTCTAAATGTTCTGAGTGTTCTGAGTGTTCTAAATGATCTGAGTGTTCTAAATGTTCTAAATGTTCTGAGTGTTCTAAATTTTCTGAGTGTTCTAAATGTTCTAATTGTTCTGAGTGTTCTAAATGTTCTGAGTGTTCTGAGTGTTCTAAATGTTCTGAGTGTTCTAAATGTTCTAATTGTTCTGAGTGTTCTAAATGTTCTGAGTGTTCTGAGTGTTCTAAATGTTCTGAGTGTTCTAAATGTTCTAATTGTTCTGCGTGTTCTAAATGTTCTGAGTGTTCTAAATGTTCTGAGTGTTCTGAGTGTTCTAAATGTTCTGAGTGTTCTAAATGTTCTGAGTGTTCTGAGTGTTCTAAATGTTCTGAGTGTTCTAAATGTTCTAATTGTTCTGAGTGTTCTAAATGTTCTGAGTGTTCTAAATTTTCTGAGTGTTCTAAATGTTCTAATTGTTCTGAGTGTTCTAAATGTTCTGAGTGTTCTAAATGTTCTAATTGTTCTGAGTGTTCTAAATGTTCTAATTGTTCTGAGTGTTCTAAATGTTCTGAGTGTTCTAAATG
Organism: Coregonus lavaretus; assembly: GCF_964263955.1. Lineage (NCBI taxonomy): Eukaryota > Metazoa > Chordata > Actinopteri > Salmoniformes > Salmonidae > Coregonus > Coregonus lavaretus. The sequence goes on from NW_028163503.1 coordinate 61,326, forward strand.
TTCTAATTGTTCTGAGTGTTCTAAATGTTCTGAGTGTTCTAAATGTTCTAATTGTTCTGAGTGTTCTAATTGTTCTAATTGTTCTGAGTGTTCTAAATGTTCTGAGTGTTCTAAATGTTCTGAGTGTTCTGAGTGTTCTAAATGTTCTGAGTGTTCTGAGTGTTCTAAATGTTCCGAGTGTTCTAAATGTTCTAATTGTTCTGAGTGTTCTAAATGTTCTGAGTGTTCTAAATGTTCTAAATGTTCTGAGTGTTCTAAATGTTCTGAGTGTTCTAAATGTTCTAATTGTTCTAAATGTTCTAAATGTTCTAAATGTTCTGAGTGTTCTAAATGTTCTGAGTGTTCTAAATGTTCTAATTGTTCTGAGTGTTCTAAATGTTCTGAGTGTTCTGAGTGTTCTAAATGTTCTGAGTGTTCTAAATGTTCTAATTGTTCTGCGTGTTCTAAATGTTCTGAGTGTTCTAAATGTTCTGAGTGTTCTGAGTGTTCTAAATGTTCTGAGTGTTCTAAATGTTCTGAGTGTTCTGAGTGTTCTAAATGTTCTGAGTGTTCTAAATGTTCTAATTGTTCTGAGTGTTCTAAATGTTCTGAGTGTTCTAAATTTTCTGAGTGTTCTAAACGTTCTAATTGTTCTGAGTGTTCTAAATGTTCTGAGTGTTCTAAATGTTCTAATTGTTCTGAGTGTTCTAAATGTTCTAATTGTTCTGAGTGTTCTAAATGTTCTGAGTGTTCTAAATGTTCTAATTGTTCTGAGTGTTCTAAATGTTCTGAGTGTTCTAAATGTTCTAATTGTTCTGAGTGTTCTAATTGTTCTAATTGTTCTGAGTGTTCTAAATGTTCTGAGTGTTCTAAATGTTCTGAGTGTTCTGAGTGTTCTAAATGTTCTGAGTGTTCTGAGTGTTCTAAATGTTCCGAGTGTTCTAAATGTTCTAATTGTTCTGAGTGTTCTAAATGTTCTGAGTGTTCTAAATGTTCTAAATGTTCTGAGTGTTCTAAATGTTCTGAGTGTTCTAAATGTTCTAATTGTTCTAAATGTTCTAAATGTTCTAAATGTTCTGAGTGTTCTAAATTTTCTGAGTGTTCTAAATGTTCTAATTGTTCTGAGTGTTCTAAATGTTCTGAGTGTTCTGAGTGTTCTAAATGTTCTGAGTGTTCTAAATGTTCTAATTGTTCTGCGTGTTCTAAATGTTCTGAGTGTTCTAAATGTTCTGAGTGTTCTGAGTGTTCTAAATGTTCTGAGTGTTCTAAATGTTCTGAGTGTTCTGAGTGTTCTAAATGTTCTGAGTGTTCTAAATGTTCTAATTGTTCTGAGTGTTCTAAATGTTCTGAGTGTTCTAAATTTTCTGAGTGTTCTAAATGTTCTAAATGTTCTGAGTGTTCTAAATGTTCTGAGTGTTCTAAATGTTCTAATTGTTCTAAATGTTCTAAATGTTCTAAATGTTCTGAGTGTTCTAAATGTTCTGAGTGTTCTAAATGTTCTAATTGTTCTGAGTGTTCTAAATGTTCTGAGTGTTCTGAGTGTTCTAAATGTTCTGAGTGTTCTAAATGTTCTAATTGTTCTGCGTGTTCTAAATGTTCTGAGTGTTCTAAATGTTCTGAGTGTTCTGAGTGTTCTAAATGTTCTGAGTGTTCTAAATGTTCTGAGTGTTCTGAGTGTTCTAAATGTTCTGAGTGTTCTAAATGTTCTAATTGTTCTGAGTGTTCTAAATGTTCTGAGTGTTCTAAATTTTCTGAGTGTTCTAAATGTTCTAATTGTTCTGAGTGTTCTAAATGTTCTGAGTGTTCTAAATGTTCTAATTGTTCTGAGTGTTCTAAATGTTCTAATTGTTCTGAGTGTTCTAAATGTTCTGAGTGTTCTAAATGTTCTAATTGTTCTGAGTGTTCTAAATGTTCTGAGTGTTCTAAATGTTCTAATTGTTCTGAGTGTTCTAAATGTTCTGAGTGTTCTAAATGTTCTAATTGTTCTGAGTGTTCTAAATGTTCTGAGTGTTCTAAATGTTCTAATTGTTCTGAGTGTTCTAAATGTTCTGAGTGTTCTAATTGTTCTGAGTGTTCTAAATGTTCTAATTGTTCTGAGTGTTCGAAATGTTCTGAGTGTTCTAAATGTTCTAATTGTTCTGAGTGTTCTAAATGTTCTGAGTGTTCTAAATGTTCTAATTGTTCTGAGTGTTCTAAATGTTCTGAGTGTTCTAAATGTTCTGAGTGTTCTAAATGTTCTGAGTGTTCTAAATGTTCTAATTGTTTTGAGTGTTCTAAATGTTCTAATTGTTTTGAGTGTTCTAAATGTTCTGAGTGTTCTAAATGTTCTAAATGTTTAGAGTTCTAAATTTTCTGAGTGTTCTAAATGTTCTGAGTGTTCTAAATGTTCTAATTGTTTTCAGTGTTCTAAATGTTCTGAGTGTTCTAAATGTTCTAATTGTTCTGAGTGTTCTAAATGTTCTGAGTGTTCTAAATGTTCTGAGTGTTCTAAATGTTCTAATTGTTCTGAGTGTTCTAAATGTTCTGAGTGTTCTAAATGTTCTAATTGTTCTGAGTGTTCTAAATGTTCTGAGTGTTCTAAATGTTCTGAGTGTTCTGAGTGTTCTAAATGTTCTGAGTGTTCTGAGTGTTCTAAATGTTCCGAGTGTTCTAAATGTTCTAATTGTTCTGAGTGTTCTAAATGTTCTGAGTGTTCTAAATGTTCTAAATGTTCTGAGTGTTCTAAATGTTCTGAGTGTTCTAAATGTTCTAATTGTTCTAAATGTTCTAAATGTTCTAAATGTTCTGAGTGTTCTAAATGTTCTAATTGTTCTGAGTGTTCTAAATGTTCTGAGTGTTCTAATTGTTCTGAGTGTTCTAAATGTTCTAATTGTTCTGAGTGTTCTAAATGTTCTAATTGTTCTGAGTGTTCTAAATGTTCTGAGTGTTCTAAATGTTCTAATTGTTCTGAGTGTTCTAAATGTTCTGAGTGTTCTAAATGTTCTAATTGTTCTGAGTGTTCTAAATGTTCTGAGTGTTCTAATTGTTCTGAGTGTTCTAAATGTTCTAATTGTTCTGAGTGTTCGAAATGTTCTGAGTGTTCTAAATGTTCTAATTGTTCTGAGTGTTCTAAATGTTCTGAGTGTTCTAAATGTTCTAATTGTTCTGAGTGTTCTAAATGTTCTGAGTGTTCTAAATGTTCTGAGTGTTCTAAATGTTCTGAGTGTTCTAAATGTTCTAATTGTTTTGAGTGTTCTAAATGTTCTAATTGTTTTGAGTGTTCTAAATGTTCTGAGTGTTCTAAATGTTCTAAATGTTTAGAGTTCTAAATTTTCTGAGTGTTCTAAATGTTCTGAGTGTTCTAAATGTTCTAATTGTTTTCAGTGTTCTAAATGTTCTGAGTGTTCTAAATGTTCTAATTGTTCTGAGTGTTCTAAATGTTCTGAGTGTTCTAAATGTTCTGAGTGTTCTAAATGTTCTAATTGTTCTGAGTGTTCTAAATGTTCTGAGTGTTCTAAATGTTCTAATTGTTCTGAGTGTTCTAAATGTTCTGAGTGTTCTAAATGTTCTGAGTGTTCTGAGTGTTCTAAATGTTCTGAGTGTTCTGAGTGTTCTAAATGTTCCGAGTGTTCTAAATGTTCTAATTGTTCTGAGTGTTCTAAATGTTCTGAGTGTTCTAAATGTTCTAAATGTTCTGAGTGTTCTAAATGTTCTGAGTGTTCTAAATGTTCTAATTGTTCTAAATGTTCTAAATGTTCTAAATGTTCTGAGTGTTCTAAATGTTCTGAGTGTTCTAAATGTTCTAATTGTTCTGAGTGTTCTAAATGTTCTGAGTGTTCTGAGTGTTCTAAATGTTCTGAGTGTTCTAAATGTTCTAATTGTTCTGAGTGTTCTAAATGTTCTGAGTGTTCTAAATGTTCTAAATGTTCTGAGTGTTCTAAATGTTCTGAGTGTTCTAAATGTTCTAATTGTTCTAAATGTTCTAAATGTTCTAAATGTTCTGAGTGTTCTAAATGTTCTGAGTGTTCTAAATGTTCTAATTGTTCTGAGTGTTCTAAATGTTCTGAGTGTTCTGAGTGTTCTAAATGTTCTGAGTGTTCTAAATGTTCTAATTGTTCTGCGTGTTCTAAATGTTCTGAGTGTTCTAAATGTTCTGAGTGTTCTGAGTGTTCTAAATGTTCTGAGTGTTCTAAATGTTCTGAGTGTTCTGAGTGTTCTAAATGTTCTGAGTGTTCTAAATGTTCTAATTGTTTAGAGTTCTAAATTTTCTGAGTGTTCTAAATGTTCTGAGTGTTCTAAATGTTCTAATTGTTCTGAGTGTTCTAAATGTTCTGAGTGTTCTAAATGTTCTGAGGGTTCTAAATGTTCTAATTGTTCTGAGTGTTCTAAATGTTCTGAGTGTTCTAAATGTTCTAATTGTTCTGAGTGTTCTAAATGTTCTGAGTGTTCTGAGTGTTCTAAATGTTCTGAGTGTTCTAAATGTTCTAAATGTTCTGAGTGTTCTAAATGTTCTGAGTGTTCTAAATGTTCTAATTGTTCTAAATGTTCTAAATGTTCTGAGTGTTCTAAATGTTCTGAGTGTTCTAAATGTTCTAATTGTTCTGAGTGTTCTAAATGTTCTGAGTGTTCTAAATGTTCTGAGTGTTCTAAATGTTCTGAGTGTTCTAAATGTTCTAATTGTTCTGAGTGTTCGAAATGTTCTGAGTGTTCTAAATGTTCTAATTGTTCTGAGTGTTCTAAATGTTCTGAGTGTTCTAAATGTTCTAATTGTTCTGAGTGTTCTAAATGTTCTGAGTGTTCTAAATGTTCTGAGTGTTCTAAATGTTCTAATTGTTCTGAGTGTTCGAAATGTTCTGAGTGTTCTAAATGTTCTAATTGTTCTGAGTGTTCTAAATGTTCTGAGTGTTCTAAATGTTCTAATTGTTCTGAGTGTTCTAAATGTTCTGAGTGTTCTAAATGTTCTGAGTGTTCTAAATGTTCTAATTGTTCTGAGTGTTCTAAATGTGCTGAGTGTTCTGAGTGTTCTAAATGTTCTGAGTGTTCTAAATGTTCTAAATGTTCTGAGTGTTCTAAATGTTCTGAGTGTTCTAAATGTTCTGAGTGTTCTAAATGTTCTAAATGTTCTGAGTGTTCTAAATGTTCTAAATATTCTGAGTGTTCTGATTGTTCTAATTGTTCTGAGTGTTCTAAATGTTCTAATTGTTCTGAGTGTTCTAAATGTTCTGAGTGTTCTGAGTGTTCTAAATTTATGAGTGTTCTAAATGTTCTAAATGTTCTGAGTGTTCTAAATGTTCTGATTGCTCTAAATGTTCTGAGTGTTCTAAATGTTCTAATTGTTCTGAGTGTTCTAAATGTTCTGAGTGTTCTGAGTGTTCTAAATGATCTGAGTGTTCTAAATGTTCTAAATGTTCTGAGTGTTCTAAATTTTCTGAGTGTTCTAAATGTTCTAATTGTTCTGAGTGTTCTAAATGTTCTGAGTGTTCTGAGTGTTCTAAATGTTCTGAGTGTTCTAAATGTTCTAATTGTTCTGAGTGTTCTAAATGTTCTGAGTGTTCTGAGTGTTCTAAATGTTCTGAGTGTTCTAAATGTTCTAATTGTTCTGCGTGTTCTAAATGTTCTGAGTGTTCTAAATGTTCTGAGTGTTCTGAGAGTTCTAAATGTTCTGAGTGTTCTAAATGTTCTGAGTGTTCTGAGTGTTCTAAATGTTCTGAGTGTTCTAAATGTTCTAATTGTTCTGAGTGTTCTAAATGTTCTGAGTGTTCTAAATTTTCTGAGTGTTCTAAATGTTCTAATTGTTCTGAGTGTTCTAAATGTTCTGAGTGTTCTAAATGTTCTAATTGTTCTGAGTGTTCTAAATGTTCTAATTGTTCTGAGTGTTCTAAATGTTCTGAGTGTTCTAAATGTTCTAATTGTTCTGAGTGTTCTAAATGTTCTGAGTGTCCTAAATGTTCTAATTGTTCTGAGTGTTCTAATTGTTCTAATTGTTCTGAGTGTTCTAAATGTTCTGAGTGTTCTAAATGTTCTGAGTGTTCTGAGTGTTCTAAATGTTCTGAGTGTTCTGAGTGTTCTAAATGTTCCGAGTGTTCTAAATGTTCTAATTGTTCTGAGTGTTCTAAATGTTCTGAGTGTTCTAAATGTTCTAAATGTTCTGAGTGTTCTAAATGTTCTGAGTGTTCTAAATATTCTAATTGTTCTAAATGTTCTAAATGTTCTAAATGTTCTGAGTGTTCTAAATGTTCTGAGTGTTCTAAATGTTCTAATTGTTCTGAGTGTTCTAAATGTTCTGAGTGTTCTGAGTGTTCTAAATGTTCTGAGTGTTCTAAATGTTCTAATTGTTCTGCGTGTTCTAAATGTTCTGAGTGTTCTAAATGTTCTGAGTGTTCTGAGTGTTCTAAATGTTCTGAGTGTTCTAAATGTTCTGAGTGTTCTGAGTGTTCTAAATGTTCTGAGTGTTCTAAATGTTCTAATTGTTCTGAGTGTTCTAAATGTTCTGAGTGTTCTAAATTTTCTGAGTGTTCTAAACGTTCTAATTGTTCTGAGTGTTCTAAATGTTCTGAGTGTTCTAAATGTTCTAATTGTTCTGAGTGTTCTAAATGTTCTAATTGTTCTGAGTGTTCTAAATGTTCTGAGTGTTCTAAATGTTCTAATTGTTCTGAGTGTTCTAAATGTTCTGAGTGTTCTAAATGTTCTAATTGTTCTGAGTGTTCTAATTGTTCTAATTGTTCTGAGTGTTCTAAATGTTCTGAGTGTTCTAAATGTTCTGAGTGTTCTGAGTGTTCTAAATGTTCTGAGTGTTCTGAGTGTTCTAAATGTTCCGAGTGTTCTAAATGTTCTAATTGTTCTGAGTGTTCTAAATGTTCTGAGTGTTCTAAATGTTCTAAATGTTCTGAGTGTTCTAAATGTTCTGAGTGTTCTAAATGTTCTAATTGTTCTAAATGTTCTAAATGTTCTAAATGTTCTGAGTGTTCTAAATTTTCTGAGTGTTCTAAATGTTCTAATTGTTCTGAGTGTTCTAAATGTTCTGAGTGTTCTGAGTGTTCTAAATGTTCTGAGTGTTCTAAATGTTCTAATTGTTCTGCGTGTTCTAAATGTTCTGAGTGTTCTAAATGTTCTGAGTGTTCTGAGTGTTCTAAATGTTCCGAGTGTTCTAAATGTTCTAATTGTTCTGAGTGTTCTAAATGTTCTGAGTGTTCTAAATGTTCTAAATGTTCTGAGTGTTCTAAATGTTCTGAGTGTTCTAAATGTTCTAATTGTTCTAAATGTTCTAAATGTTCTAAATGTTCTGAGTGTTCTAAATGTTCTGAGTGTTCTAAATGTTCTAATTGTTCTGAGTGTTCTAAATGTTCTGAGTGTTCTGAGTGTTCTAAATGTTCTGAGTGTTCTAAATGTTCTAATTGTTCTGAGTGTTCTAAATGTTCTGAGTGTTCTAAATGTTCTAAATGTTCTGAGTGTTCTAAATGTTCTGAGTGTTCTAAATGTTCTAATTGTTCTAAATGTTCTAAATGTTCTAAATGTTCTGAGTGTTCTAAATGTTCTGAGTGTTCTAAATGTTCTAATTGTTCTGAGTGTTCTAAATGTTCTGAGTGTTCTGAGTGTTCTAAATGTTCTGAGTGTTCTAAATGTTCTAATTGTTCTGCGTGTTCTAAATGTTCTGAGTGTTCTAAATGTTTTGAGTGTTCTGAGTGTTCTAAATGTTCTGAGTGTTCTAAATGTTCTGAGTGTTCTGAGTGTTCTAAATGTTCTGAGTGTTCTAAATGTTCTAATTGTTTAGAGTTCTAAATTTTCTGAGTGTTCTAAATGTTCTGAGTGTTCTAAATGTTCTAATTGTTCTGAGTGTTCTAAATGTTCTGAGTGTTCTAAATGTTCTGAGGGTTCTAAATGTTCTAATTGTTCTGAGTGTTCTAAATGTTCTGAGTGTTCTAAATGTTCTAATTGTTCTGAGTGTTCTAAATGTTCTGAGTGTTCTGAGTGTTCTAAATGTTCTGAGTGTTCTAAATGTTCTAAATGTTCTGAGTGTTCTAAATGTTCTGAGTGTTCTAAATGTTCTAATTGTTCTAAATGTTCTAAATGTTCTGAGTGTTCTAAATGTTCTGAGTGTTCTAAATGTTCTAATTGTTCTGAGTGTTCTAAATGTTCTGAGTGTTCTAAATGTTCTAATTGTTCTGAGTGTTCTAAATGTTCTGAGTGTTCTAAATGTTCTGAGTGTTCTAAATGTTCTAATTGTTCTGAGTGTTCTAAATGTGCTGAGTGTTCTGAGTGTTCTAAATGTTCTGAGTGTTCTAAATGTTCTAAATGTTCTGAGTGTTCTAAATGTTCTGAGTGTTCTAAATGTTCTGAGTGTTCTAAATGTTCTAAATGTTCTGAGTGTTCTAAATGTTCTAAATATTCTGAGTGTTCTGATTGTTCTAATTGTTCTGAGTGTTCTAAATGTTCTAATTGTTCTGAGTGTTCTAAATGTTCTGAGTGTTCTGAGTGTTCTAAATTTATGAGTGTTCTAAATGTTCTAAATGTTCTGAGTGTTCTAAATGTTCTGATTGCTCTAAATGTTCTGAGTGTTCTAAATGTTCTAATTGTTCTGAGTGTTCTAAATGTTCTGAGTGTTCTGAGTGTTCTAAATGATCTGAGTGTTCTAAATGTTCTAAATGTTCTGAGTGTTCTAAATTTTCTGAGTGTTCTAAATGTTCTAATTGTTCTGAGTGTTCTAAATGTTCTGAGTGTTCTGAGTGTTCTAAATGTTCTGAGTGTTCTAAATGTTCTAATTGTTCTGAGTGTTCTAAATGTTCTGAGTGTTCTGAGTGTTCTAAATGTTCTGAGTGTTCTAAATGTTCTAATTGTTCTGCGTGTTCTAAATGTTCTGAGTGTTCTAAATGTTCTGAGTGTTCTGAGAGTTCTAAATGTTCTGAGTGTTCTAAATGTTCTGAGTGTTCTGAGTGTTCTAAATGTTCTGAGTGTTCTAAATGTTCTAATTGTTCTGAGTGTTCTAAATGTTCTGAGTGTTCTAAATTTTCTGAGTGTTCTAAATGTTCTAATTGTTCTGAGTGTTCTAAATGTTCTGAGTGTTCTAAATGTTCTAATTGTTCTGAGTGTTCTAAATGTTCTAATTGTTCTGAGTGTTCTAAATGTTCTGAGTGTTCTAAATGTTCTAATTGTTCTGAGTGTTCTAAATGTTCTGAGTGTTCTAAATGTTCTAATTGTTCTGAGTGTTCTAATTGTTCTAATTGTTCTGAGTGTTCTAAATGTTCTGAGTGTTCTAAATGTTCTGAGTGTTCTGAGTGTTCTAAATGTTCTGAGTGTTCTGAGTGTTCTAAATGTTCCGAGTGTTCTAAATGTTCTAATTGTTCTGAGTGTTCTAAATGTTCTGAGTGTTCTAAATGTTCTAAATGTTCTGAGTGTTCTAAATGTTCTGAGTGTTCTAAATATTCTAATTGTTCTAAATGTTCTAAATGTTCTAAATGTTCTGAGTGTTCTAAATGTTCTGAGTGTTCTAAATGTTCTAATTGTTCTGAGTGTTCTAAATGTTCTGAGTGTTCTGAGTGTTCTAAATGTTCTGAGTGTTCTAAATGTTCTAATTGTTCTGCGTGTTCTAAATGTTCTGAGTGTTCTAAATGTTCTGAGTGTTCTGAGTGTTCTAAATGTTCTGAGTGTTCTAAATGTTCTGAGTGTTCTGAGTGTTCTAAATGTTCTGAGTGTTCTAAATGTTCTAATTGTTCTGAGTGTTCTAAATGTTCTGAGTGTTCTAAATTTTCTGAGTGTTCTAAACGTTCTAATTGTTCTGAGTGTTCTAAATGTTCTGAGTGTTCTAAATGTTCTAATTGTTCTGAGTGTTCTAAATGTTCTAATTGTTCTGAGTGTTCTAAATGTTCTGAGTGTTCTAAATGTTCTAATTGTTCTGAGTGTTCTAAATGTTCTGAGTGTTCTAAATGTTCTAATTGTTCTGAGTGTTCTAATTGTTCTAATTGTTCTGAGTGTTCTAAATGTTCTGAGTGTTCTAAATGTTCTGAGTGTTCTGAGTGTTCTAAATGTTCTGAGTGTTCTAAATGTTCTAATTGTTCTGAGTGTTCTAAATGTTCTGAGTGTTCTAAATGTTCTAATTGTTCTGAGTGTTCTAAATGTTCTGAGTGTTCTAAATATTCTGAGTGTTCTAAATGTTCTAATTGTTCTGAGTGTTCTAAATGTTCTGAGTGTTCTAAATGTTCTGAGTGTTCTAAATATTCTAATTGTTCTGAGTGTTCTAAATATTCTGAGTGTTCTAAATGTTCTGAGTGTTCTAAATGTTCTAAATGTTCTGAGTGTTCTAAATGTTCTGAGTGTTCTGAGTGTTCTAAATGTTCTGAGTGTTCTAAATGTTCTGAGTGTTCTGAGTGTTCTAAATGTTCTGAGTGTTCTAAATGTTCTGAGTGTTCTAAATGTTCTGAGTGTTCTAAATGTTCTAATTGTTCTGAGTGTTCTAAATGTTCTGAGTGTTCTAAATTTTCTGAGTGTTCTAAATGTTCTAATTGTTCTGAGTGTTCTAAATGTTCTGAGTGTTCTGAGTGTTCTAAATGTTCTGAGTGTTCTAAATGTTCTAATTGTTCTGAGTGTTCTAAATATTCTGAGTGTTCTAAATGTTCTGAGTGTTCTAAATGTTCTGAGTGTTTTAAATGTTCTGAGTGTTCTAAATGTTCTAATTGTTCTGAGTGTTCTAGATGTTCTGAGTGTTCTGAGTGTTCTAAATGTTCTGAGTGTTCTAAATGTTCTAATTGTTCTGAGTGTTCTAAATGTTCTGAGTGTTCTAAATGTTCTGAGTGTTCTAAATGTTCTAATTGTTCTGAGTGTTCTAAATGTTCTGAGTGTTCTAAATATTCTAATTGTTCTGAGTGTTCTAAATGTTCTGAGTGTTCTGAGTGTTCTAAATGTTCTGAGTGTTCTAAATGTTCTAATTGTTCTGAGTGTTCTAAATGTTCTAATTGTTCTGAGTGTTCTAAATGTTCTGAGTGTTCTAAATGTTCTGAGTGTTCTAAATGTTCTAATTGTTCTGAGTGTTCTAAATGTTCTGAGTGTTCTAAATGTTCTAATTGTTCTGAGTGTTCTAAATGTTCTGAGTGTTCTAAATGTTCTGAGTGTTCTAATTGTTCTGAGTGTTCTAAATGTTCTGAGTGTTCTAAATGTTCTAAATGTTCTGAGTGTTCTAAATGTTCTGAGTGTTCTAAATGTTCTGAGTGTTCTAAATGTTCTAATTGTTCTGAGTGTTCTAAATGTTCTGAGTGTTCTAAATGTTCTAATTGTTCTGAGTGTTCTAAATGTTCTGAGTGTTCTAAATGTTCTGAGTGTTCTAAATGTTCTAAATGTTCTGAGTGTTCTAAATGTTCTAAATGTTCTGAGTGTTCTGAGTGTTCTAATTGTTCTGAGTGTTCTAAATGTTCTAATTGTTCTGAGTGTTCTAAATGTTCTGAGTGTTCTGAGTGTTCTAAATGTTCTAATTGTTCTGAGTGTTCTAAATGTTCTGAGTGTTCTAAATGTTCTGAGTGTTCTAAATGTTCTAATTGTTCTGAGTGTTCTAAATGTTCTGAGTGTTCTAAATGTTCTAATTGTTCTGAGTGTTCTAAATGTTCTGAGTGTTCTAAGTGTTCGAAATGTTCTGAGTGTTCGAAATGTTCTGAGTGTTCTGAGTGTTCTAAATGTTCTGAGTGTTCTAAATGTTCTAATTGTTCTGAGTGTTCTAAATGTTCTGAGTGTTCTAAATATTCTAATTTTTCTGAGTGTTCTAAATGTTCTAATTGTTTTGAGTGTTCTAAATGTTCTGAGTGTTCTAAATGTTCTGAGTGTTCTAAATGTTCTAAATGTTCTGAGTGTTCTAAATGTTCTAAATGTTCTGAGTGTTCTGAGTGTTCTAATTGTTCTGAGTGTTCTAAATGTTCTAAATGTTCTGAGTGTTCTAAATGTTCTGAGTGTTCTAAATGTTCTGAGTGTTCTAAATGTTCTAATTGTTCTGAGTGTTCTAAATGTTCTGAGTGTTCTGAGTGTTCTAAATGTTCTAATTGTTCTAAATGTTCTAAATGTTCTGAGTGTTCTAAATGTTCTAAATGTTCTGAGTGTTCTAATTGTTCTGAGTGTTCTAAATGTTCTGAGTGTTCTAAATGTTCTAAATGTTCTGAGTGTTCTAAATGTTCTGAGTGTTCTAAATGTTCTGAGTGTTCTAAATGTTCTAATTGTTCTGAGTGTTCTAAATGTTCTGAGTGTTCTAAATGTTCTAATTGTTCTGAGTGTTCTAAATGTTCTGAGTGTTCTAAATGTTCTGAGTGTTCTAAATGTTCTAAATGTTCTGAGTGTTCTAAATGTTCTAAATGTTCTGAGTGTTCTGAGTGTTCTAATTGTTCTGAGTGTTCTAAATGTTCTAATTGTTCTGAGTGTTCTAAATGTTCTGAGTGTTCTGAGTGTTCTAAATGTTCTAATTGTTCTGAGTGTTCTAAATGTTCTGAGTGTTCTAAATGTTCTGAGTGTTCTAAATGTTCTAATTGTTCTGAGTGTTCTAAATGTTCTGAGTGTTCTAAATGTTCTAATTGTTCTGAGTGTTCTAAATGTTCTGAGTGTTCTAAGTGTTCGAAATGTTCTGAGTGTTCGAAATGTTCTGAGTGTTCTGAGTGTTCTAAATGTTCTGAGTGTTCTAAATGTTCTAATTGTTCTGAGTGTTCTAAATGTTCTGAGTGTTCTAAATGTTCTGAGTGTTCTAAATATTCTAATTTTTCTGAGTGTTCTAAATGTTCTGAGTGTTCTAAATGTTCTAATTGTTCTGAGTGTTCTAAATGTTCTGAGTGTTCTAAATGTTCTGAGTGTTCTAAATGTTCTAAATGTTCTGAGTGTTCTAAATGTTCTAAATGTTCTGAGTGTTCTGAGTGTTCTAATTGTTCTGAGTGTTCTAAATGTTCTAAATGTTCTGAGTGTTCTAAATGTTCTGAGTGTTCTAAATGTTCTGAGTGTTCTAAATGTTCTAATTGTTCTGAGTGTTCTAAATGTTCTGAGTGTTCTAAATGTTCTAATTGTTCTGAGTGTTCTAAATGTTCTGAGTGTTCTAAATGTTCTGAGTGTTCTAAATGTTCTAAATGTTCTGAGTGTTTTAAATGTTCTAAATGTTCTGAGTGTTCTGAGTGTTCTAATTGTTCTGAGTGTTCTAAATGTTCTAATTGTTCTAAGTGTTCTAAATGTTCTGAGTGTTCTGAGTGTTCTAAATGTTCTGAGTCTTCTAAATGTTCTAATTGCTCTGAGTGTTCTAAATGTTCTGAGTGTTCTAAATGTTCTGAGTGTTCTAAATGTTCTAATTGTTCTGAGTGTTCTAAATGTTCTGAGTGTTCTAAATGTTCTAATTGTTCTAAATGTTCTAATTGTTCTGAGTGTTCTAAATGTTCTGAGTGTTCTGAGTGTTCGAAATGTTCTGAGTGTTCGAAATGTTCTGAGTGTTCTGAGTGTTCTAAATGTTCTGAGTGTTCTAAATGTTCTAATTGTTCTGAGTGTTCTAAATGTTCTGAGTGTTCTAAATATTCTGAGTGTTCTAAATGTTCTAATTGTTCTGAGTGTTCTAAATGTTCTGAGTGTTCTAAATGTTCTGAGTGTTCTAAATATTCTAATTGTTCTGAGTGTTCTAAATGTTCTGAGTGTTCTAAATGTTCTGAGTGTTCTGAGTGTTCTAAATGTTCTAATTGTTCTAATTGTTCTAATTGTTCTACATGTTCTAAATGTTCTGAGTGTTCTGAGTTTTCTAATTGTTCTGAGTGTTCTAAATGTTCTAATTGTACTGCGTGTTCTAAATGTTCTGAGTGTTCTGAGTGTTCTAAATGTTCTGAGTGTTCTAAATGTTCTGAGTGTTCTAAATGTTCTGAGTGTTCTAAATGTTCTAATTGTTCTGAGTGTTCTAAATGTTCTGAGTGTTCTAAATGTTCTAATTGTTCTGAGTGTTCTAAATGTTCTGAGTGTTCTAAATGTTCTAATTGTTCTGAGTGTTCTAAATGTTCTAATTGTTCTGAGTGTTCTAAATGTTCTGAGTGTTCTAAATGTTCTGAGTGTTCTAAATGTTCTAATTGTTCTGAGTGTTCTAAATGTTCTGAGTGTTCTAAATGTTCTAATTGTTCTGAGTGTTCTAAATGTTCTGAGTGTTCTAAATGTTCTGAGTGTTCTAAATGTTCTGAGTGTTCTAAATGTTCTAAATGTTCTGAGTGTTCTAAATGTTCTAAATGTTCTGAGTGTTCTGAGTGTTCTGAGTGTTCTAATTGTTCTGAGTGTTCTAAATGTTCTAATTGTTCTGAGTGTTCTAAATGTTCTGAGTGTTCTAAATGTTCTAAATGTTCTGAGTGTTCTGAGCGTTCTAATTGTTCTGAGTGTTCTAAATGTTCTGAGTGTTCTAAATGTTCTAATTGTTCTGAGTGTTCTAAATGTTCTGAGTGTTCTAAATGTTCTAATTGTTCTGAGTGTTCTAAATATTCTGAGTGTTCTGAGTGTTCTAAATGTTCTGAGTGTTCTAAATGTTCTAAATGTTCTAAATGTTCTGAGTGTTCTAAATGTTCTGAGTGTTCTAAATGTTCTGAGTGTTCTAAATGTTCTAATTGTTCTGAGTGTTCTAAATGTTCTGAGTGTTCTGAGTGCTCTAAATGTTCTAATTGTTCTGAGTGTTCTAAATGTTCTGAGTGTTCTGAGTGTTCTAAATGTTCTAATTGTTCTAAATTTTCTAAATTTTCTGAGTGTTCTAAATGTTCTAAATGTTCTGAGTGTTCTAATTGTTCTGAGTGTTCTAAATGTTCTGAGTGTTCTAAATGTTCTAAATGTTCTGAGTGTTCTAAATGTTCTGAGTGTTCTAAATGTTCTGAGTGTTCTAAATGTTCTAATTGTTCTGAGTGTTCTAAATGTTCTGAGTGTTCTAAATGTTCTAATTGTTCTGAGTGTTCTAAATGTTCTGAGTGTTCTAAATGTTCTGAGTGTTCTAAATGTTCTAAATGTTCTGAGTGTTCTAAATGTTCTAAATGTTCTGAGTGTTCTGAGTGTTCTAATTGTTCTGAGTGTTCTAAATGTTCTAAATGTTCTGAGTGTTCTAAATGTTCTGAGTGTTCTAAATGTTCTAATTGTTCTGAGTGTTCTAAATGTTCTGAGTGTTCTAAATGTTCTAATTGTTCTGAGTGTTCTAAATGTTCTGAGTGTTCGAAATGTTCTGAGTGTTCTGAGTGTTCTAAATGTTCTGAATGTTCTAAATGTTCTAATTGTTCTGAGTGTTCTAAATGTTCTGAGTGTTCTAAATGTTCTAATTGTTCTGAGTGTTCTAAATGTTCTGAGTGTTCGAAATGTTCTGAGTGTTCTGAGTGTTCTAAATGTTCTGAATGTTCTAAATGTTCTAATTGTTCTGAGTGTTCTAAATGTTCTGAGTGTTCTAAATGTTCTGAGTGTTCTAAATGTTCTAATTGTTCTGAGTGTTCTAAATGTTCTGAGTGTTCTAAATGTTCTGAGTGTTCTAAATGTTCTAAATGTTCTGAGTGTTCTAAATGTTCTAAATGTTCTGAGTGTTCTGAGTGTTCTAATTGTTCTGAGTGTTCTAAATGTTCTAAATGTTCTGAGTGTTCTAAATGTTCTGAGTGTTCTAAATGTTCTGAGTGTTCTAAATGTTCTAATTGTTCTGAGTGTTCTAAATGTTCTGAGTGTTCTAAATGTTCTAATTGTTCTGAGTGTTCTAAATGTTCTGAGTGTTCTAAATGTTCTGAGTGTTCTAAATGTTCTAAATGTTCTGAGTGTTTTAAATGTTCTAAATGTTCTGAGTGTTCTGAGTGTTCTAATTGTTCTGAGTGTTCTAAATGTTCTAATTGTTCTAAGTGTTCTAAATGTTCTGAGTGTTCTGAGTGTTCTAAATGTTCTGAGTCTTCTAAATGTTCTAATTGCTCTGAGTGTTCTAAATGTTCTGAGTGTTCTAAATGTTCTGAGTGTTCTAAATGTTCTAATTGTTCTGAGTGTTCTGAGTGTTCTAAATGTTCTGAGTGTTCTAAATGTTCTAATTGTTCTAAATGTTCTAATTGTTCTGAGTGTTCTAAATGTTCTGAGTGTTCTGAGTGTTCGAAATGTTCTGAGTGTTCGAAATGTTCTGAGTGTTCTGAGTGTTCTAAATGTTCTGAGTGTTCTAAATGTTCTAATTGTTCTGAGGGTTCTAAATGTTCTGAGTGTTCTAAATATTCTGAGTGTTCTAAATGTTCTAATTGTTCTGAGTGTTCTAAATGTTCTGAGTGTTCTAAATGTTCTGAGTGTTCTAAATATTCTAATTGTTCTGAGTGTTCTAAATGTTCTGAGTGTTCTAAATGTTCTGAGTGTTCTGAGTGTTCTAAATGTTCTAATTGTTCTAATTGTTCTAATTGTTCTAAATGTTCTAAATGTTCTGAGTGTTCTGAGTTTTCTAATTGTTCTGAGTGTTCTAAATGTTCTAATTGTACTGCGTGTTCTAAATGTTCTGAGTGTTCTGAGTGTTCTAAATGTTCTGAGTGTTCTAAATGTTCTGAGTGTTCTAAATGTTCTGAGTGTTCTAAATGTTCTAATTGTTCTGAGTGTTCTAAATTTTCTGAGTGTTCTAAATGTTCTAATTGTTCTGAGTGTTCTAAATGTTCTGAGTGTTCTAAATGTTCTAATTGTTCTGAGTGTTCTAAATGTTCTAATTGTTCTGAGTGTTCTAAATGTTCTGAGTGTTCTAAATGTTCTGAGTGTTCTAAATGTTCTAATTGTTCTGAGTGTTCTAAATGTTCTGAGTGTTCTAAATGTTCTAATTGTTCTGAGTGTTCTAAATGTTCTGAGTGTTCTAAATGTTCTGAGTGTTCTAAATGTTCTGAGTGTTCTAAATGTTCTAAATGTTCTGAGTGTTCTGAGTGTTCTAATTGTTCTGAGTGTTCTAAATGTTCTAATTGTTCTGAGTGTTCTAAATGTTCTGAGTGTTCTAAATGTTCTAAATGTTCTGAGTGTTCTGAGCGTTCTAATTGTTCTGAGTGTTCTAAATGTTCTGAGTGTTCTAAATGTTCTAATTGTTCTGAGTGTTCTAAATGTTCTGAGTGTTCTAAATGTTCTAATTGTTCTGAGTGTTCTAAATATTCTGAGTGTTCTGAGTGTTCTAAATGTTCTGAGTGTTCTAAATGTTCTAAATGTTCTAAATGTTCTGAGTGTTCTAAATGTTCGAGTGTTCTAAATGTTCTGAGTGTTCTAAATGTTCTAATTGTTCTGAGTGTTCTAAATGTTCTAATTGTTCTGAGTGTTCTAAATGTTCTTAGTGTTCTAAATGTTCTGAGTGTTCTAAATGTTCTAATTGTTCTGAGTGTTCTAAATGTTCTGAGTGTTCTAAATGTTCTAATTGTTCTGAGTGTTCTAAATGTTCTGAGTGTTCTAAATGTTCTGAGTGTTCTAAATGTTCTGAGTGTTCTGAGTGTTCTAAATGTTCTAATTGTTCTGAGTGTTCTAGATGTTCTGAGTGTTCTAAATGTTCTAAATGTTCTGAATGTTCTAAATGTTCTAAATGTTCTAATTGTTCTGAGTGTTCTAATTGTTCTAATTGTTCTGAGTGTTCTAAATGTTCTGAGTGTTCTAAATGTTCTGAGTGTTCTGAGTGTTCTAAATGTTCTGAGTGTTCTGAGTGTTCTAAATGTTCCGAGTGTTCTAAATGTTCTAATTGTTCTGAGTGTTCTAAATGGTCTGAGTGTTCTAAATGTTCTAAATGTTCTGAGTGTTCTAAATGTTCTGAGTGTTCTAAATGTTCTAAATGTTCTAATTGTTCTAAATGTTCTAAATGTTCTGAGTGTTCTAAATGTTCTGAGTGTTCTAAATGTTCTAATTGTTCTGAGTGTTCTAAATGTTCTGAGTGTTCTGAGTGTTCTGAGTGTTCTAAATGTTCTGAGTGTTCTAAATGTTCTGAGTGTTCTAAATGTTCTGAGTGTTCTGAGTGTTCTAAATGTTCTGAGTGTTCTGAGTGTTCTAAATGTTCCGAGTGTTCTAAATGTTCTAATTGTTCTGAGTGTTCTAAATGTTCTGAGTGTTCTAAATGTTCTAAATGTTCTGAGTGTTCTAAATGTTCTGAGTGTTCTAAATGTTCTAATTGTTCTAAATGTTCTGAGTGTTCTGAGTGTTCTAAATGTTCCGAGTGTTCTAAATGTTCTAATTGTTCTGAGTGTTCTAAATGTTCTGAGTGTTCTAAATGTTCTAAATGTTCTGAGTGTTCTAAATGTTCTGAGTGTTCTAAATGTTCTAATTGTTCTAAATGTTCTAAATGTTCTGAGTGTTCTAAATGTTCTGAGTGTTCTAAATTTTCTAATTGTTCTGAGTGTTCTAAATGTTCTGAGTGTTCTGAGTGTTCTAAATGTTCTGAGTGTTCTAAATGTTCTAATTGTTCTGCGTGTTCTAAATGTTCTGAGTGTTCTAAATGTTCTAATTGTTCTGAGTGTTCTAAATGTTCTGAGTGTTCTAAATGTTCTGAGTGTTCTGAGTGTTCTAAATGTTCTGAGTGTTCTAAATGTTCTAATTGTTCTGAGTGTTCTAAATGTTCTGAGTGTTCTACATTTTCTGAGTGTTCTAAATGTTCTAATTGTTCTGAGTGTTCTAAATGTTCTAATTGTTCTGAGTGTTCTAAATGTTCTGAGTGTTCTAAATGTTCTAATTGTTCTGAGTGTTCTAAATGTTCTGAGTGTTCTACATTTTCTGAGTGTTCTAAATGTTCTAATTGTTCTGAGTGTTCTAAATGTTCTAATTGTTCTGAGTGTTCTAAATGTTCTGAGTGTTCTAAATGTTCTAATTGTTCTGAGTGTTCTAAATGTTCTGAGTGTTCTACATTTTCTGAGTGTTCTAAATGTTCTAATTGTTCTGAGTGTTCTAAGGGCGGCAGGTAGCTTAGTGGTTAAGAGCGTTGTGCCAGTAACCGAAAGGTCGCTGGTTCTAATCCCCGAGCCGACTAGGTGAAAAATCTGTCGATGTGCACTTGAGCAAGGCACTTAACCCTAATTGCTCCTGTAAGTCGCTCTGGATAAGAGCGTCTGCTAAATGACCAATTTATTATTATTTTATTTATTAAATGTTCTGAGTGTTCTGAGTGTTCTAAATGTTCTAATTGTTCTGAGTGTTCTAGATGTTCTGAGTGTTCTAAATGTTCTAAATGTTCTGAATGTTCTAAATGTTCTAAATGTTCTAATTGTTCTGAGTGTTCTAATTGTTCTAATTGTTCTGAGTGTTCTAAATGTTCTGAGTGTTCTAAATGTTCTGAGTGTTCTAAATGTTCTAAATGTTCTGAGTGTTCTAAATGTTCTGAGTGTTCTAAATGTTCTAAATGTTCTAATTGTTCTAAATGTTCTAAATGTTCTGAGTGTTCTAAATGTTCTGAGTGTTCTAAATGTTCTAATTGTTCTGAGTGTTCTAAATGTTCTGAGTGTTCTGAGTGTTCTAAATGTTCTGAGTGTTCTAAATGTTCTGAGTGTTCTAAATGTTCTGAGTGTTCTGAGTGTTCTAAATGTTCTGAGTGTTCTGAGTGTTCTAAATGTTCCGAGTGTTCTAAATGTTCTAATTGTTCTGAGTGTTCTAAATGTTCTGAGTGTTCTAAATGTTCTAAATGTTCTGAGTGTTCTAAATGTTCTGAGTGTTCTAAATGTTCTAATTGTTCTAAATGTTCTGAGTGTTCTGAGTGTTCTAAATGTTCCGAGTGTTCTAAATGTTCTAATTGTTCTGAGTGTTCTAAATGTTCTGAGTGTTCTAAATGTTCTAAATGTTCTGAGTGTTCTAAATGTTCTGAGTGTTCTAAATGTTCTAATTGTTCTAAATGTTCTAAATGTTCTGAGTGTTCTAAATGTTCTGAGTGTTCTAAATTTTCTAATTGTTCTGAGTGTTCTAAATGTTCTGAGTGTTCTGAGTGTTCTAAATGTTCTGAGTGTTCTAAATGTTCTAATTGTTCTGCGTGTTCTAAATGTTCTGAGTGTTCTAAATGTTCTAATTGTTCTGAGTGTTCTAAATGTTCTGAGTGTTCTAAATGTTCTGAGTGTTCTGAGTGTTCTAAATGTTCTGAGTGTTCTAAATGTTCTAATTGTTCTGAGTGTTCTAAATGTTCTGAGTGTTCTACATTTTCTGAGTGTTCTAAATGTTCTAATTGTTCTGAGTGTTCTAAATGTTCTAATTGTTCTGAGTGTTCTAAATGTTCTGAGTGTTCTAAATGTTCTAATTGTTCTGAGTGTTCTAAATGTTCTGAGTGTTCTACATTTTCTGAGTGTTCTAAATGTTCTAATTGTTCTGAGTGTTCTAAATGTTCTAATTGTTCTGAGTGTTCTAAATGTTCTGAGTGTTCTAAATGTTCTAATTGTTCTGAGTGTTCTAAATGTTCTGAGTGTTCTACATTTTCTGAGTGTTCTAAATGTTCTAATTGTTCTGAGTGTTCTAAGGGCGGCAGGTAGCTTAGTGGTTAAGAGCGTTGTGCCAGTAACCGAAAGGTCGCTGGTTCTAATCCCCGAGCCGACTAGGTGAAAAATCTGTCGATGTGCACTTGAGCAAGGCACTTAACCCTAATTGCTCCTGTAAGTCGCTCTGGATAAGAGCGTCTGCTAAATGACCAATTTATTATTATTTTATTTATTAAATGTTCTGAGTGTTCTGAGTGTTCTAAATGTTCTAATTGTTCTGAGTGTTCTAGATGTTCTGAGTGTTCTAAATGTTCTAAATGTTCTGAATGTTCTAAATGTTCTAAATGTTCTAATTGTTCTGAGTGTTCTAATTGTTCTAATTGTTCTGAGTGTTCTAAATGTACTGACTGTTCTAAATGTTCTGAGTGTTCTGAGTGTTCTAAATGTTCTGAGTGTTCTGAGTGTTCTAAATGTTCCGAGTGTTCTAAATGTTCTAATTGTTCTGAGTGTTCTAAATGGTCTGAGTGTTCTAAATGTTCTAAATGTTCTGAGTGTTCTAAATGTTCTGAGTGTTCTAAATGTTCTAAATGTTCTAATTGTTCTAAATGTTCTAAATGTTCTGAGTGTTCTAAATGTTCTGAGTGTTCTAAATGTTCTAATTGTTCTGAGTGTTCTAAATGTTCTGAGTGTTCTGAGTGTTCTAAATGTTCTGAGTGTTCTAAATGTTCTGAGTGTTCTAAATGTTCTGAGTGTTCTAAATGTTCTGAGTGTTCTGAGTGTTCTAAATGTTCTGAGTGTTCTGAGTGTTCTAAATGTTCCGAGTGTTCTAAATGTTCTAATTGTTCTGAGTGTTCTAAATGTTCTGAGTGTTCTAAATGTTCTAAATGTTCTGAGTGTTCTAAATGTTCTGAGTGTTCTAAATGTTCTAATTGTTCTAAATGTTCTAAATGTTCTGAGTGTTCTAAATGTTCTGAGTGTTCTAAATTTTCTAATTGTTCTGAGTGTTCTAAATGTTCTGAGTGTTCTGAGTGTTCTAAATGTTCTGAGTGTTCTAAATGTTCTAATTGTTCTGCGTGTTCTAAATGTTCTGAGTGTTCTAAATGTTCTGAGTGTTCTGAGTGTTCTAAATGTTCTGAGTGTTCTAAATGTTCTGAGTGTTCTGAGTGTTCTAAATGTTCTGAGTGTTCTAAATGTTCTAATTGTTCTGAGTGTTCTAAATGTTCTGAGTGTTCTACATTTTCTGAGTGTTCTAAATGTTCTAATTGTTCTGAGTGTTCTAAATGTTCTGAGTGTTCTAAATGTTCTAATTGTTCTGAGTGTTCTAAATGTTCTAATTGTTCTGAGTGTTCTAAATGTTCTGAGTGTTCTAAATGTTCTAATTGTTCTGAGTGTTCTAAATGTTCTGAGTGTTCTAAATGTTCTAATTGTTCTGAGTGTTCTAAATGTTCTGAGTGTTCTAAATGTTCTGAGTGTTCTAAATGTTCTAATTGTTCTGAGTGTTCTAAATGTTCTGAGTGTTCTAAATGTTCTAATTGTTCTGAGTGTTCTAAATGTTCTGAGTGTTCTACATTTTCTGAGTGTTCTAAATGTTCTAATTGTTCTGAGTGTTCTAAATGTTCTGAGTGTTCTAAATGTTCTAATTGTTCTGAGTGTTCTAAATGTTCTAATTGTTCTGAGTGTTCTAAATGTTCTGAGTGTTCTAAATGTTCTAATTGTTCTGAGTGTTCTAAATGTTCTGAGTGTTCTAAATGTTCTAATTGTTCTGAGTGTTCTAAATGTTCTGAGTGTTCTAAATGTTCTGAGTGTTCTAAATGTTCTAAATGTTCTGAATGTTCTAAATGTTCTAAATGTTCTAATTGTTCTGAGTGTTCTAATTGTTCTAATTGTTCTGAGTGTTCTAAATGTACTGACTGTTCTAAATGTTCTGAGTGTTCTGAGTGTTCTAAATGTTCTGAGTGTTCTGAGTGTTCTAAATGTTCCGAGTGTTCTAAATGTTCTAATTGTTCTGAGTGTTCTAAATGGTCTGAGTGTTCTAAATGTTCTAAATGTTCTGAGTGTTCTAAATGTTCTGAGTGTTCTAAATGTTCTAAATGTTCTAATTGTTCTAAATGTTCTAAATGTTCTGAGTGTTCTAAATGTTCTGAGTGTTCTAAATGTTCTAATTGTTCTGAGTGTTCTAAATGTTCTGAGTGTTCTGAGTGTTCTAAATGTTCTGAGTGTTCTAAATGTTCTGAGTGTTCTAAATGTTCTGAGTGTTCTAAATGTTCTGAGTGTTCTGAGTGTTCTAAATGTTCTGAGTGTTCTGAGTGTTCTAAATGTTCCGAGTGTTCTAAATGTTCTAATTGTTCTGAGTGTTCTAAATGTTCTGAGTGTTCTAAATGTTCTAAATGTTCTGAGTGTTCTAAATGTTCTGAGTGTTCTAAATGTTCTAATTGTTCTAAATGTTCTAAATGTTCTGAGTGTTCTAAATGTTCTGAGTGTTCTAAATTTTCTAATTGTTCTGAGTGTTCTAAATGTTCTGAGTGTTCTGAGTGTTCTAAATGTTCTGAGTGTTCTAAATGTTCTAATTGTTCTGCGTGTTCTAAATGTTCTGAGTGTTCTAAATGTTCTGAGTGTTCTGAGTGTTCTAAATGTTCTGAGTGTTCTAAATGTTCTGAGTGTTCTGAGTGTTCTAAATGTTCTGAGTGTTCTAAATGTTCTAATTGTTCTGAGTGTTCTAAATGTTCTGAGTGTTCTACATTTTCTGAGTGTTCTAAATGTTCTAATTGTTCTGAGTGTTCTAAATGTTCTGAGTGTTCTAAATGTTCTAATTGTTCTGAGTGTTCTAAATGTTCTAATTGTTCTGAGTGTTCTAAATGTTCTGAGTGTTCTAAATGTTCTAATTGTTCTGAGTGTTCTAAATGTTCTGAGTGTTCTAAATGTTCTAATTGTTCTGAGTGTTCTAAATGTTCTGAGTGTTCTAAATGTTCTGAGTGTTCTAAATGTTCTAATTGTTCTGAGTGTTCTAAATGTTCTGAGTGTTCTAAATGTTCTAATTGTTCTGAGTGTTCTAAATGTTCTGAGTGTTCTACATTTTCTGAGTGTTCTAAATGTTCTAATTGTTCTGAGTGTTCTAAATGTTCTGAGTGTTCTAAATGTTCTAATTGTTCTGAGTGTTCTAAATGTTCTAATTGTTCTGAGTGTTCTAAATGTTCTGAGTGTTCTAAATGTTCTAATTGTTCTGAGTGTTCTAAATGTTCTGAGTGTTCTAAATGTTCTAATTGTTCTGAGTGTTCTAAATGTTCTGAGTGTTCTAAATGTTCTGAGTGTTCTAAATGTTCTAATTGTTCTGAGTGTTCTAAATGTTCTGAGTGTTCTAAATGTTCTAATTGTTCTGAGTGTTCTAAATGTTCTAATTGTTCTGAGTGTTCTAAATGTTCTGAGTGTTCTAAATGTTCTAATTGTTCTGAGTGTTCTAAATGTTCTGAGTGTTCTAAATGTTCTAATTGTTCTGAGTGTTCTAAATGTTCTGAGTGTTCTAAATGTTCTGAGTGTTCTAAATGTTCTAATTGTTCTGAGTGTTCGAAATGTTCTGAGTGTTCTAAATGTTCTAATTGTTCTGAGTGTTCTAAATGTTCTGAGTGTTCTAAATGTTCTAATTGTTCTGAGTGTTCTAAATGTTCTGAGTGTTCTAAATGTTCTGAGTGTTCTAAATGTTCTAATTGTTTTGAGTGTTCTAAATGTTCTAATTGTTTTGAGTGTTCTAAATGTTCTGAGTGTTCTAAATGTTCTAAATGTTTAGAGTTCTAAATTTTCTGAGTGTTCTAAATGTTCTGAGTGTTCTAAATGTTCTAATTGTTCTGAGTGTTCTAAATGTTCTGAGTGTTCTAAATGTTCTGAGTGTTCTAAATGTTCTAATTGTTTTGAGTGTTCTAAATGTTCTAATTGTTTTGAGTGTTCTAAATGTTCTGAGTGTTCTAAATGTTCTAAATGTTTAGAGTTCTAAATTTTCTGAGTGTTCTAAATGTTCTGAGTGTTCTAAATGTTCTAATTGTTCTGAGTGTTCTAAATGTTCTGAGTGTTCTAAATGTTCTGAGTGTTCTAAATGTTCTAATTGTTCTGAGTGTTCTAAATGTTCTGAGTGTTCTAAATGTTCTGAGTGTTCTAAATGTTCTGAGTGTTCTGAGTGTTCTAAATGTTCTGAGTGTTCTGAGTGTTCTAAATGTTCCGAGTGTTCTAAATGTTCTAATTGTTCTGAGTGTTCTAAATGTTCTGAGTGTTCTAAATGTTCTAAATGTTCTGAGTGTTCTAAATGTTCTGAGTGTTCTAAATGTTCTAATTGTTCTAAATGTTCTAAATGTTCTGAGTGTTCTAAATGTTCTGAGTGTTCTAAATTTTCTAATTGTTCTGAGTGTTCTAAATGTTCTGAGTGTTCTGAGTGTTCTAAATGTTCTGAGTGTTCTAAATGTTCTAATTGTTCTGCGTGTTCTAAATGTTCTGAGTGTTCTAAATGTTCTGAGTGTTCTGAGTGTTCTAAATGTTCTGAGTGTTCTAAATGTTCTGAGTGTTCTGAGTGTTCTAAATGTTCTGAGTGTTCTAAATGTTCTAATTGTTCTGAGTGTTCTAAATGTTCTGAGTGTTCTACATTTTCTGAGTGTTCTAAATGTTCTAATTGTTCTGAGTGTTCTAAATGTTCTGAGTGTTCTAAATGTTCTAATTGTTCTGAGTGTTCTAAATGTTCTAATTGTTCTGAGTGTTCTAAATGTTCTGAGTGTTCTAAATGTTCTAATTGTTCTGAGTGTTCTAAATGTTCTGAGTGTTCTAAATGTTCTAATTGTTCTGAGTGTTCTAAATGTTCTGAGTGTTCTAAATGTTCTGAGTGTTCTAAATGTTCTAATTGTTCTGAGTGTTCGAAATGTTCTGAGTGTTCTAAATGTTCTAATTGTTCTGAGTGTTCTAAATGTTCTGAGTGTTCTAAATGTTCTAATTGTTCTGAGTGTTCTAAATGTTCTGAGTGTTCTAAATGTTCTGAGTGTTCTAAATGTTCTGAGTGTTCTAAATGTTCTAAATGTTCTGAATGTTCTAAATGTTCTAAATGTTCTAATTGTTCTGAGTGTTCTAATTGTTCTAATTGTTCTGAGTGTTCTAAATGTTCTGAGTGTTCTAAATGTTCTGAGTGTTCTAAATGTTCTGAGTGTTCTGAGTGTTCTAAATGTTCCGAGTGTTCTAAATGTTCTAATTGTTCTGAGTGTTCTAAATGTTCTGAGTGTTCTAAATGTTCTAATTGTTCTGAGTGTTCTAAATGTTCTAATTGTTCTGAGTTTTCTAAATGTTCTGAGTGTTCTGAGTGTTCTAAATTTCTGAGTGTTCTAAATGTTCTGAGTGTTCTAAATGTTCTGAGTGTTCTAAATGTTCTAAATGTTCTGAATGTTCTAAATGTTCTAAATGTTCTAATTGTTCTGAGTGTTCTAATTGTTCTAATTGTTCTGAGTGTTCTAAATGTTCTGAGTGTTCTAAATGTTCTGAGTGTTCTGAGTGTTCTAAATGTTCTGAGTGTTCTGAGTGTTCTAAATGTTCCGAGTGTTCTAAATGTTCTAATTGTTCTGAGTGCTCTAAATGTTCTGAGTGTTCTAAATGTTCTAATTGTTCTGAGTGTTCTAAATGTTCTGAGTGTTCTGAGTGTTCTAAATATTCTGAGTGTTCTAAATGTTCTAAATGTTCTGAGTGTTCTAAATTTTCTGAGTGTTCTAAATGTTCTAATTGTTCTGAGTGTTCTAAATGTTCTGAGTGTTCTGAGTGTTCTAAATGTTCTGAGTGTTCTAAATGTTCTGAGTGTTCTGAGTGTTCTAAATGTTCTGAGTGTTCTAAATGTTCTAATTGTTCTGAGTGTTCTAGATGTTCTGAGTGTTCTGAGTGTTCTAAATGTTCTGAGTGTTCTAAATGTTCTAATTGTTCTGAGTGTTCTAAATGTTCTGAGTGTTCTAAATGTTCTGAGTGTTCTAAATGTTCTAATTGTTCTGAGTGTTCTAAATGTTCTGAGTGTTCTAAATATTCTAATTGTTCTGAGTGTTCTAAATGTTCTGAGTGTTCTAAATGTTCTGAGTGTTCTAAATGTTCTAAATGTTCTGAATGTTCTAAATGTTCTAAATGTTCTAATTGTTCTGAGTGTTCTAATTGTTCTAATTGTTCTGAGTGTTCTAAATGTTCTGAGTGTTCTAAATGTTCTGAGTGTTCTAAATGTTCTGAGTGTTCTGAGTGTTCTAAATGTTCCGAGTGTTCTAAATGTTCTAATTGTTCTGAGTGTTCTAAATGTTCTGAGTGTTCTAAATGTTCTAATTGTTCTGAGTGTTCTAAATGTTCTAATTGTTCTGAGTTTTCTAAATGTTCTGAGTGTTCTGAGTGTTCTAAATTTCTGAGTGTTCTAAATGTTCTGAGTGTTCTAAATGTTCTGAGTGTTCTAAATGTTCTAAATGTTCTGAATGTTCTAAATGTTCTAAATGTTCTAATTGTTCTGAGTGTTCTAATTGTTCTAATTGTTCTGAGTGTTCTAAATGTTCTGAGTGTTCTAAATGTTCTGAGTGTTCTGAGTGTTCTAAATGTTCTGAGTGTTCTGAGTGTTCTAAATGTTCCGAGTGTTCTAAATGTTCTAATTGTTCTGAGTGCTCTAAATGTTCTGAGTGTTCTAAATGTTCTAATTGTTCTGAGTGTTCTAAATGTTCTGAGTGTTCTGAGTGTTCTAAATATTCTGAGTGTTCTAAATGTTCTAAATGTTCTGAGTGTTCTAAATTTTCTGAGTGTTCTAAATGTTCTAATTGTTCTGAGTGTTCTAAATGTTCTGAGTGTTCTGAGTGTTCTAAATGTTCTGAGTGTTCTAAATGTTCTGAGTGTTCTGAGTGTTCTAAATGTTCTGAGTGTTCTAAATGTTCTAATTGTTCTGAGTGTTCTAGATGTTCTGAGTGTTCTGAGTGTTCTAAATGTTCTGAGTGTTCTAAATGTTCTAATTGTTCTGAGTGTTCTAAATGTTCTGAGTGTTCTAAATGTTCTGAGTGTTCTAAATGTTCTAATTGTTCTGAGTGTTCTAAATGTTCTGAGTGTTCTAAATATTCTAATTGTTCTGAGTGTTCTAAATGTTCTGAGTGTTCTGAGTGTTCTAAATGTTCTGAGTGTTCTAAATGTTCTAATTGTTCTGAGTGTTCTAAATGTTCTAATTGTTCTGAGTGTTCTAAATGTTCTGAGTGTTCTAAATTTTCTGAGTGTTCTAAATGTTCTAATTGTTCTGAGTGTTCTAAATGTTCTGAGTGTTCTAAATGTTCTAATTGTTCTGAGTGTTCTAAATGTTCTGAGTGTTCTAAATATTCTAATTGTTCTGAGTGTTCTAAATGTTCTGAGTGTTCTGAGTGTTCTAAATGTTCTGAGTGTTCTAAATGTTCTAATTGTTCTGAGTGTTCTAAATGTTCTAATTGTTCTGAGTGTTCTAAATGTTCTGAGTGTTCTAAATGTTCTGAGTGTTCTAAATGTTCTAATTGTTCTGAGTGTTCTAAATGTTCTGAGTGTTCTAAATGTTCTAATTGTTCTGAGTGTTCTAAATGTTCTGAGTGTTCTAAATGTTCTGAGTGTTCTAAATGTTCTGAGTGTTCTAAATGTTCTAAATGTTCTGAATGTTCTAAATGTTCTAAATGTTCTAATTGTTCTGAGTGTTCTAATTGTTCTAATTGTTCTGAGTGTTCTAAATGTTCTGAGTGTTCTAAATGTTCTGAGTGTTCTGAGTGTTCTAAATGTTCTGAGTGTTCTGAGTGTTCTAAATGTTCCGAGTGTTCTAAATGTTCTAATTGTTCTGAGTGTTCTAAATGTTCTGATTGTTCTAAATGTTCTAATTGTTCTGAGTGTTCTAAATGTTATAATTGTTCTGAGTTTTCTAAATGTTCTGAGTGTTCTGAGTGTTCTAAATTTCTGAGTGTTCTAAATGTTCTAAATGTTCTGAGTGTTCTAAATGTTCTGATTGCTCTAAATGTTCTGAGTGTTCTAAATGTTCTAATTGTTCTGAGTGTTCTAAATGTTCTGAGTGTTCTGAGTGTTCTAAATGTTCTGAGTGTTCTAAATGTTCTAATTGTTCTGAGTGTTCTAATTGTTCTGAGTGTTCTAAATATTCTGAGTGTTCTAAATGTTCTAAATGTTCTGAGTGTTCTAAATTTTCTGAGTGTTCTAAATGTTCTAATTGTTCTGAGTGTTCTAAATGTTCTGAGTGTTCTGAGTGTTCTAAATGTTCTGAGTGTTCTAAATGTTCTAATTGTTCTGAGTGTTCTAAATATTCTGAGTGTTCTGATTTTTCTAAAAGTTCTGAGTGTTCTAAATGTTCTAAATGTTCTGAGTGTTCTAAATGTTCTGAGTGTTCTAAATGTTCTGAGTGTTCTAAATGTTCTGAGTGTTCTAAATGTTCTGAGTGTTCTAAATGTTCTAATTGTTCTGAGTGTTCTAGATGTTCTGAGTGTTCTGAGTGTTCTGAGTGTTCTAAATGTTCTAATTGTTCTGAGTGTTCTAAATGTTCTGAGTGTTCTAAATGTTCTAAATGTTCTAAATGTTCTGAGTGTTCTAAATGTTCTGAGTGTTCTAAATGTTCTGAGTGTTCTAAATGTTCTAATTGTTCTGAGTGTTCTAAATGCTCTGATTGTTCTGAGTGTTCTAAATGTTCTAATTGTTCTGAGTGTTCTAAATGTTCTGAGTGTTCTGAGTGTTCTAAATGTTCTAATTGTTCTAAATGTTCTAAATGTTCTGAGTGTTCTAAATGTTCTGAGTGTTCTAAATGTTCTAATTGTTCTGAGTGTTCTAAATGTTCTGAGTGTTCTAAATATTCTAATTGTTCTGATTGTTCTAAATGTTCTGAGTGTTCTGAGTGTTCTAAATGTTCTGAGTGTTCTAAATGTTCTAAATGTTCTGAGTGTTCTAAATGTTCTGAGTGTTCTAAATGTTCAGAGTGTTCTAAATGTTCTAAATGTTCTGAGTGTTCTAAATGTTCTGATTGCTCTAAATGTTCTGAGTGTTCTAAATGTTCTAATTGTTCTGAGTGTTCTAAATGTTCTGAGTGTTCTGAGTGTTCTAAATGTTCTGAGTGTTCTAAATGTTCTAATTGTTCTCAGTGTTCTAAATGTTCTGAGTGTTCTAAATGTTCTGAGTGTTCTAAATGTTCTGAGTGTTCTAAATGTTCTAATTGTTCTGAGTGTTCTAAATATTCTGAGTGTTCTAAATGTTCTAAATGTTCTGAGTGTTCTAAATTTTCTGAGTGTTCTAAATGTTCTAATTGTTCTGAGTGTTCTAAATGTTCTGAGTGTTCTGAGTGTTCTAAATGTTCTGAGTGTTCTAAATGTTCTAATTGTTCTGAGTGTTCTAAATGTTCTGAGTGTTCTAAATGTTCTGAGTGTTCTAAATGTTCTAATTGTTCTGAGTGTTCTAAATATTCTGAGTGTTCTGAGTGTTCTAAATGTTCTGAGTGTTCTAAATGTTCTAAATGTTCTGAGTGTTCTAAATGTTCTGAGTGTTCTAAATGTTCTGAGTGTTCTAAATGTTCTGAGTGTTCTAAATGTTCTAATTGTTCTGAGTGTTCTAGATGTTCTGAGTGTTCTGAGTGTTCTAAATGTTCTGAGTGTTCTAAATGTTCTAATTGTTCTGAGTGTTCTAAATATTTTGAGTTGTCTGAGTGTTCTAAATGTTCTGAGTGTTCTAAATGTTCTAAATGTTCTGAGTGTTCTAAATGTTCTGAGTGTTCTAAATGTTCTGAGTGTTCTAAATGTTCTGAGTGTTCTAAATGTTCTAATAGCTCTGAGTGTTCTAGATGTTCTGAGTGTTCTGAGTGTTCTAAATGTTCTGAGTGTTCTAAATGTTCTAATTGTTCTGAGTGTTCTAAATGTTCTGAGTGTTCTAAATGTTCTGAGTGTTCTAAATGTTCTAATTGTTCTGAGTGTTCTAAATGTTCTGAGTGTTCTAAATGTTCTAATTGTTCTGAGTGTTCTAAATGTTCTGAGTGTTCTAAATGTTCTAATTGTTCTGAGTGTTCTAATTGTTCTGAGTGTTCTAAATGTTCTGAGTGTTCTAAATGTTCTGAGTGTTCTAAATGTTCTAATTGTTCTGAGTGTTCTAAATGTTCTGAGTGTTCTAAATGTTCTAATTGTTCTGAGTGTTCTAAATGTTCTGAGTGTTCTAAATGTTCTAATTGTTCTGAGTGTTCTAAATGTTCTGAGTGTTCTAAATTTTCTGAGTGTTCTAAATGTTCTAATTGTTCTGAGTGTTCTAAATGTTCTGAGTGTTCTAAATGTTCTAATTGTTCTGAGTGTTCTAAATGTTCTGAGTGTTCTAAATGTTCTGAGTGTTCTAAATGTTCTGAGTGTTCTAAATGTTCTAAATGTTCTGAATGTTCTAAATGTTCTAAATGTTCTAATTGTTCTGAGTGTTCTAATTGTTCTAATTGTTCTAATTGTTCTGAGTGTTCTAAATGTTCTGAGTGTTCTAAATGTTCTGAGTGTTCTAAATGTTCTGAGTGTTCTGAGTGTTCTAAATGTTCCGAGTTATCTAAATGTTCTAATTGTTCTGAGTGTTCTAAATGTTCTGAGTGTTCTAAATGTTCTAAATGTTCTGAGTGTTCTAAATGTTCTGAGTGTTCTAAATGTTCTAATTGTTCTAAATGTTCTAAATGTTCTGAGTGTTCTAAATGTTCTGAGTGTTCTAAATGTTCTAATTGTTCTGAGTGTTCTAAATGTTCTGAGTGTTCTGAGTGTTCTAAATGTTCTGAGTGTTCTAAATGTTCTAATTGTTCTGTGTGTTCTAAATGTTCTGAGTGTTCTAAATGTTCTGAGTGTTCTAAATGTTCTGAGTGTTCTAAATGTTCTGAGTGTTCTAAATGTTCTAATTGTTCTGAGTGTTCTAAATGTTCTGAGTGTTCTAAATGTTCTGAGTGTTCTAAATGTTCTAATTGTTCTGAGTGTTCTAAATGTTCTGAGTGTTCTAAATGTTCTAAT
Source organism: Coregonus lavaretus (assembly GCF_964263955.1). Classification (NCBI taxonomy): domain Eukaryota; kingdom Metazoa; phylum Chordata; class Actinopteri; order Salmoniformes; family Salmonidae; genus Coregonus; species Coregonus lavaretus. The sequence continues at coordinate 92,620 of NW_028163503.1, forward strand.
TGTTCTGAGTGTTCTAAATGTTCTAATTGTTCTGAGTGTTCTAAATGTTCTGAGTGTTCAAAATGTTCTAATTGTTCTGAGTGTTCTAAATGTTCTAATTGTTCTGAGTGTTCTAAATGTTCTGAGTGTTCTAAATGTTCTGAGTGTTCTAAATGTTCTAATTGTTCTGAGTGTTCGAAATGCTCTGATTGTTCTAAATGTTCTAATTGTTCTGAGTGTTCTAAATGTTCTGAGTGTTCTAAATGTTCTAATTGTTCTGAGTGTTCTAAATGTTCTGAGTGTTCTAAATGTTCTGAGTGTTCTAAATGTTCTAATTGTTTTGAGTGTTCTAAATGTTCTAATTGTTTTGAGTGTTCTAAATGTTCTGAGTGTTCTAAATGTTCTAAATGTTTAGAGTTCTAAATGTTCTGAGTGTTCTAAATGTTCTGAGTGTTCTAAATGTTCTAATTGTTTTGAGTGTTCTAAATGTTCTGAGTGTTCTAAATGTTCTAATTGTTCTGAGTGTTCTAAATGTTCTGAGTGTTCTAAATGTTCTGAGTGTTCTAAATGTTCTAATTGTTCTGAGTGTTCTAAATGTTCTGAGTGTTCTAAATGTTCTAATTGTTCTGAGTGTTCTAAATGTTCTGAGTGTTCTGAGTGTTCTGAGTGTTCTAAATGTTCTGAGTGTTCTAAATGTTCTAAATGTTCTGAGTGTTCTAAATGTTCTGAGTGTTCTAAATGTTCTGAGTGTTCTAAATGTTCTGAGTGTTCTAAATGTTCTAATTGTTCTGAGTGTTCTAGATGTTCTGAGTGTTCTGAGTGTTCTAAATGTTCTGAGTGTTCTAAATGTTCTAATTGTTCTGAGTGTTCTAAATGTTCTGAGTGTTCTAAATGTTCTGAGTGTTCTAAATGTTCTAATTGTTCTGAGTGTTCTAAATGTTCTGAGTGTTCTAAATGTTCTAATTGTTCTGAGTGTTCTAAATGTTCTGAGTGTTCTGAGTGTTCTAAATGTTCTGAGTGTTCTAAATGTTCTAATTGTTCTGAGTGTTCTAAATGTTCTAATTGTTTTGAGTGTTCTAAATGTTATAATTGTTCTGAGTGTTCTAAATGTTCTGAGTGTTCTAAATGTTCTAAATGTTCAGAGTGTTCTAAATGTTCTAATTGTTCTGCGTGTTCTAAATGTTCTGAGTGTTCTAAATGTTCTGAGTGTTCTAAATGTTCTGAGTGTTCTGAGTGTTCTAAATGTTCTGAGTGTTCTAAATGTTCTAATTGTTCTGAGTGTTCTAAATGTTCTGAGTGTTCTAAATGTTCTGAGTGTTCTAAATGTTCTAATTGTTCTGAGTGTTCTAAATGTTCTGAGTTTTTTAAATGTTCTAATTGTTCTGAGTGTTCTAAATGTTCTAATTGTTCTGAGTGTTCTAAATGTTCTGAGTGTTCTAAATGTTCTAATTGTTCTGAGTGTTCTAAATGTTCTGAGTGTTCTAAATGTTCTAATTGTTCTGAGTGTTCTAAATGTTCTGAGTGTTCTAAATGTTCTGAGTGTTCTAAATGTTCTAATTGTTCTGAGTGTTCGAAATGTTCTAATTGTTCTGAGTGTTCTAAATGTTCTGAGTGTTCTGAGTGTTCTAAATGTTCTGAGTGTTCTAAATGTTCTAATTGTTCTGAGTGTTCTAAATGTTCTGAGTGTTCTAAATGTTCTGAGTGTTCTAAATGTTCTAATTGTTCTGAGTGTTCTAAATGTTCTGAGTGTTCTAAATGTTCTAATTGTTCTGAGTGTTCTAAATGTTCTGAGTTTTCTGAGTGTTCGAAATGTTCTGAGTGTTCTGAGTGTTCTAAATGTTCTGAGTGTTCTAAATGTTCTAATTGTTCTGAGTGTTCTAAATGTTCTGAGTGTTCTAAATATTCTGAGTGTTCTAAATGTTCTAATTGTTCTGAGTGTTCTAAATGTTCTGAGTGTTCTAAATGTTCTGAGTGTTCTAAATATTCTAATTGTTCTGAGTGTTCTAAATGTTCTGAGTGTTCTAAATGTTCTGAGTGTTCTAAATGTTCTAATTGTTCTGAGTGTTCTAAATGTTCTGAGTGTGCTAAATGTTCTAATTGTTCTGAGTGTTCTAAATGTTCTAATTGTTCTGCGTGTTCTAAATGTTCTGAATGTTCTAAATGTTCTGAGTGTTCTGAGTGTTCTAAATGTTCTGAGTGTTCTGAGTGTTCTAAATGTTCTGAGTGTTCTAAATGTTCTAATTGTTCTGAGTGTTCTAAATGTTCTGAGTGTTCTAAATGTTCTGAGTGTTCTAAATGTTCTAATTGTTCTGAGTGTTCTAAATGTTCTGAGTGTTCTAAATGTTCTAATTGTTCTGAGTGTTCTAAATGTTCTGAGTGTTCTGAGTGTTCTAAATGTTCTGAGTGTTCTAAATGTTCTAATTGTTCTGAGTGTTCTAAATGTTCTAATTGTTCTGAGTGTTCTAAATGTTCTGAGTGTTCTAAATGTTCTGAGTGTTCTAAATGTTCTAATTGTTCTGAGTGTTCTAAATGTTCTGAGTGTTCTAAATGTTCTAATTGTTCTGAGTGTTCTAAATGTTCTGAGTGTTCTAAATGTTCTGAGTGTTCTAAATGTTCTGAGTGTTCTAAATGTTCTAAATGTTCTGAATGTTCTAAATGTTCTAAATGTTCTAAATGTTCTGAGTGTTCTAAATGTTCTGAGTGTTCTGAGTGTTCTAAATGTTCTGAGTGTTCTGAGTGTTCTAAATGTTCAGAGTGTTCTAAATGTTCTAATTGTTCTGAGTGTTCTAAATGTTCTGAGTGTTCTAAATGTTCTAAATGTTCTGAGTGTTCTAAATGTTCTGAGTGTTCTAAATGTTCTAATTGTTCTAAATGTTATAAATGTTCTGAGTGTTGTAAATGTTCTGAGTGTTCTAAATGTTCTGAGTGTTCTAAATGTTCTAATTGTTCTGAGTGTTCTAAATGTTCTAATTGTTCTGAGTGTTCTAAATGTTCTGAGTGTTCTGAGTGTTCGAAATGTTCTGAGTGTTCGAAATGTTCTGAGTGTTCTGAGTGTTCTAAATGTTCTGAGTGTTCTAAATGTTCTGAGTGTTCTAAATGTTCTAATTGTTCTGAGTGTTCTAAATGTTCTGAGTGTTCTAAATGTTCTAATTGTTCTGAGTGTTCTAAATGTTCTAATTGTTCTGAGTGTTCTAAATGTTCTGAGTGTTCTAAATGTTCTAATTGTTCTGAGTGTTCTAAATGTTCTGAGTGTTCTAAATGTTCTAATTGTTCTGAGTGTTCTAAATGTTCTGAGTGTTCTAAATGTTCTGAGTGTTCTAAATGTTCTAATTGTTCTGAGTGTTCGAAATGTTCTGAGTGTTCTAAATGTTCAAATTGTTCTGAGTGTTCTAAATGTTCTGAGTGTTCTAAATGTTCTAAGTGTTCTAAATGTTCTGAGTGTTCTAAATGTTCTGAGTGTTCTAAATGTTCTAATTGTTCTGAGTGTTCTAAATGTTCTGAGTGTTCTGAGTGTTCTAAATGTTCTGAGTGTTCTAAATGTTCTAAATGTTCTGAGTGTTCTAAATGTTCTGAGTGTTCTAAATGTTCTGAGTGTTCTAAATGTTCTAAATGTTCTGAGTGTTCTAAATGTTCTAAATATTCTGAGTGTTCTGATTGTTCTAATTGTTCTGAGTGTTCTAAATGTTCTAATTGTTCTGAGTGTTCTAAATGTTCTGAGTGTTCTGAGTGTTCTAAATTTCTGAGTGTTCTAAATGTTCTAAATGTTCTGAGTGTTCTAAATGTTCTGATTGCTCTAAATGTTCTGAGTGTTCTAAATGTTCTAATTGTTCTGAGTGTTCTAAATGTTCTGAGTGTTCTGAGTGTTCTAAATGTTCTGAGTGTTCTAAATGTTCTAATTGTTCTGAGTGTTCTAAATGTTCTGAGTGTTCTAAATGTTCTGAGTGTTCTAAATGTTCTGAGTGTTCTAAATGTTCTAATTGTTCTGAGTGTTCTAAATATTCTGAGTGTTCTAAATGTTCTAAATGTTCTGAGTGTTCTAAATTTTCTGAGTGTTCTAAATGTTCTAATTGTTCTGAGTGTTCTAAATGTTCTGAGTGTTCTGAGTGTTCTAAATGTTCTGAGTGTTCTAAATGTTCTAATTGTTCTGAGTGTTCTAAATGTTCTGAGTGTTCTAAATGTTCTGAGTGTTCTAAATGTTCTAATTGTTCTGAGTGTTCTAAATGTTCTGAGTGTTCTGAGTGTTCTAAATGTTCTGAGTGTTCTAAATGTTCTAAATGTTCGGAGTGTTCTAAATGTTCTGAGTGTTCTAAATGTTCTGAGTGTTCTAAATGTTCTGAGTGTTCTAAATGTTCTAATTGTTCTGAGTGTTCTAGATGTTCTGAGTGTTCTGAGTGTTCTAAATGTTCTGAGTGTTCTAAATGTTCTAATTGTTCTGAGTGTTCTAAATATTTTGAGTTGTCTGAGTGTTCTAAATGTTCTGAGTGTTCTAAATGTTCTAAATGTTCTGAGTGTTCTAAATGTTCTGAGTGTTCTAAATGTTCTGAGTGTTCTAAATGTTCTGAGTGTTCTAAATGTTCTAATAGCTCTGAGTGTTCTAGATGTTCTGAGTGTTCTGAGTGTTCTAAATGTTCTGAGTGTTCTAAATGTTCTAATTGTTCTGAGTGTTCTAAATGTTCTGAGTGTTCTAAATGTTCTGAGTGTTCTAAATGTTCTAATTGTTCTGAGTGTTCTAAATGTTCTGAGTGTTCTAAATGTTCTAATTGTTCTGAATGTTCTAAATGTTCTGAGTGTTCTAAATGTTCTAATTTTTCTGAGTGTTCTAAATGTTCTGAGTGTTCTAAATGTTCTGAGTGTTCTAAATGTTCTAATTGTTCTGAGTGTTCTAAATGTTCTGAGTGTTCTAAATGTTCTAATTGTTCTGAGTGTTCTAAATGTTCTGAGTGTTCTAAATGTTCTGAGTGTTCTAAATGTTCTGAGTGTTCTAAATGTTCTAAATGTTCTGAATGTTCTAAATGTTCTAAATGTTCTAATTGTTCTGAGTGTTCTAATTGTTCTAATTGTTCTAATTGTTCTGAGTGTTCTAAATGTTCTGAGTGTTCTAAATGTTCTGAGTGTTCTAAATGTTCTGAGTGTTCTGAGTGTTCTAAATGTTCCGAGTGTTCTAAATGTTCTAATTGTTCTGAGTGTTCTAAATGTTCTGAGTGTTCTAAATGATCTAAATGTTCTGAGTGTTCTAAATGTTCTGAGTGTTCTAAATGTTCTAATTGTTCTAAATGTTCTAAATGTTCTGAGTGTTCTAAATGTTCTGAGTGTTCTAAATGTTCTAATTGTTCTGAGTGTTCTAAATGTTCTGAGTGTTCTGAGTGTTCTAAATGTTCTGAGTGTTCTAAATGTTCTAATTGTTCTGCGTGTTCTAAATGTTCTGAGTGTTCTAAATGTTCTGAGTGTTCTAAATGTTCTGAGTGTTCTAAATGTTCTAATTGTTCTGAGTGTTCTAAATGTTCTGAGTGTTCTAAATGTTCTGAGTGTTCTAAATGTTCTAATTGTTCTGAGTGTTCTTAATGTTCTGAGTGTTCTAAATGTTCTAATTGTTCTGAGTGTTCTAAATGTTCTAATTGTTCTGAGTGTTCTAAATGTTCTGAGTGTTCTAAATGTTCTAATTGTTCTGAGTGTTCTAAATGTTCTGAGTGTTCTAAATGTTCTAATTGTTCTGAGTGTTCTAAATGTTCTGAGTGTTCTAAATGTTCTGAGTGTTCTAAATGTTCTAATTGTTCTGAGTGTTCGAAATGTTCTGAGTGTTCTAAATGTTCTAATTGTTCTGAGTGTTCTAAATGTTCTGAGTGTTCTAAATGTTCTAATTGTTCTGAGTGTTCTAAATGTTCTGAGTGTTCTAAATGTTCTGAGTGTTCTAAATGTTCTAATTGTTTTGAGTGTTCTAAATGTTCTAATTGTTTTGAGTGTTCTAAATGTTCTGAGTGTTCTAAATGTTCTAAATGTTTAGAGTTCTAAATGTTCTGAGTGTTCTAAATGTTCTGAGTGTTCTAAATGTTCTAATTGTTTTGAGTGTTCTAAATGTTCTGAGTGTTCTAAATGTTCTAATTGTTCTGAGTGTTCTAAATGTTCTGAGTGTTCTAAATGTTCTGAGTGTTCTAAATGTTCTAATTGTTCTGAGTGTTCTAAATGTTCTGAGTGTTCTAAATGTTCTAAATGTTCTGAGTGTTCTAAATGTTCTGAGTGTTCTAAATGTTCTGAGTGTTCTGAGTGTTCTAAATGTTCCGAGTGTTCTAAATGTTCTAATTGTTCTGAGTGTTCTAAATGTTCTGAGTGTTCTAAATGATCTAAATGTTCTGAGTGTTCTAAATGTTCTGAGTGTTCTAAATGTTCTAATTGTTCTAAATGTTCTAAATGTTCTGAGTGTTCTAAATGTTCTGAGTGTTCTAAATGTTCTAATTGTTCTGAGTGTTCTAAATGTTCTGAGTGTTCTGAGTGTTCTAAATGTTCTGAGTGTTCTAAATGTTCTAATTGTTCTGCGTGTTCTAAATGTTCTGAGTGTTCTAAATGTTCTGAGTGTGCTAAATGTTCTGAGTGTTCTAAATGTTCTGAGTGTTCTAAATGTTCTAATTGTTCTGAGTGTTCTAAATGTTCTGAGTGTTCTAAATGTTCTGAGTGTTCTAAATGTTCTAATTGTTCTGAGTGTTCTAAATGTTCTGAGTGTTCTAAATGTTCTAATTGTTCTGAGTGTTCTAAATGTTCTAATTGTTCTGAGTGTTCTAAATGTTCTGAGTGTTCTAAATGTTCTAATTGTTCTGAGTGTTCTAAATGTTCTAATTGTTCTGAGTGTTCTAAATGTTCTGAGTGTTCTAAATGTTCTAATTGTTCTGAGTGTTCTAAATGTTCTGAGTGTTCTAAATGTTCTGAGTGTTCTAAATGTTCTAATTGTTCTGAGTGTTCGAAATGTTCTGAGTGTTCTAAATGTTCTAATTGTTCTGAGTGTTCTAAATGTTCTGAGTGTTCTAAATGTTCTAATTGTTCTGAGTGTTCTAAATGTTCTGAGTGTTCTAAATGTTCTGAGTGTTCTAAATGTTCTAATTGTTTTGAGTGTTCTAAATGTTCTAATTGTTTTGAGTGTTCTAAATGTTCTGAGTGTTCTAAATGTTCTAAATGTTTAGAGTTCTAAATGTTCTGAGTGTTCTAAATGTTCTGAGTGTTCTAAATGTTCTAATTGTTTTGAGTGTTCTAAATGTTCTGAGTGTTCTAAATGTTCTAATTGTTCTGAGTGTTCTAAATGTTCTGAGTGTTCTAAATGTTCTGAGTGTTCTAAATGTTCTAATTGTTCTGAGTGTTCTAAATGTTCTGAGTGTTCTAAATGTTCAAATTGTTCTGAGTGTTCTAAATGTTCTGAGTGTTCTAAATGTTCTGAGTGTTCTAAATGTTCTGAGTGTTCTAAATGTTCTAATTGTTCTGAGTGTTCTAAATGTTCTGAGTGTTCTGAGTGTTCTAAATGTTCTGAGTGTTCTAAATGTTCTAAATGTTCTGAGTGTTCTAAATGTTCTGAGTGTTCTAAATGTTCTGAGTGTTCTAAATGTTCTAAATGTTCTGAGTGTTCTAAATGTTCTGAGTGTTCTAAATGTTCTAATTGTTCTGAGTGTTCTAAATGTTCTGAGTGTTCTAAATGTTCTAATTGTTCTGAGTGTTCTAAATGTTCTGAGTGTTCTAAATGTTCTAATTGTTCTGAGTGTTCTAAATGTTCTGAGTGTTCTAAATGTTCTGAGTGTTCTAAATGTTCTAATTGTTCTGAGTGTTCTAAATGTTCTGAGTGTTCTAAATGTTCTAATTGTTCTGAGTGTTCTAAATGTTCTGAGTGTTCTAAATGTTCTGAGTGTTCTAAATGTTCTGAGTGTTCTAAATGTTCTAAATGTTCTGAATGTTCTAAATGTTCTAAATGTTCTAATTGTTCTGAGTGTTCTAATTGTTCTAATTGTTCTAATTGTTCTAATTGTTCTGAGTGTTCTAAATGTTCTGAGTGTTCTAAATGTTCTGAGTGTTCTAAATGTTCTGAGTGTTCTGAGTGTTCTAAATGTTCCGAGTGTTCTAAATGTTCTAATTGTTCTGAGTGTTCTAAATGTTCTGAGTGTTCTAAATGTTCTAAATGTTCTGAGTGTTCTAAATGTTCTGAGTGTTCTAAATGTTCTAATTGTTCTAAATGTTCAAAATGTTCTGAGTGTTCTAAATGTTCTGAGTGTTCTAAATGTTCTAATTGTTCTGAGTGTTCTAAATGTTCTGAGTGTTCTGAGTGTTCTAAATGTTCTGAGTGTTCTAAATGTTCTAATTGTTCTGCGTGTTCTAAATGTTCTGAGTGTTCTAAATGTTCTGAGTGTTCTAAATGTTCTGAGTGTTCTAAATGTTCTGAGTGTTCTAAATGTTCTAATTGTTCTGAGTGTTCTAAATGTTCTGAGTGTTCTAAATGTTCTGAGTGTTCTAAATGTTCTAATTGTTCTGTGTGTTCTAAATGTTCTGAGTGTTCTAAATGTTCTAATTGTTCTGAGTGTTCTAAATGTTCTAATTGTTCTGAGTGTTCTAAATGTTCTGAGTGTTCTAAATGTTCTAATTGTTCTGAGTGTTCTAAATGTTCTGAGTGTTCTAAATGTTCTAATTGTTCTGAGTGTTCTAAATGTTCTGAGTGTTCTAAATGTTCTGAGTGTTCTAAATGTTCTAATTGTTCTGAGTGTTCGAAATGTTCTGAGTGTTCTAAATGTTCTAATTGTTCTGAGTGTTCTAAATGTTCTGAGTGTTCTAAATGTTCTAATTGTTCTGAGTGTTCTAAATGTTCTGAGTGTTCTAAATGTTCTGAGTGTTCTAAATGTTCTAATTGTTTTGAGTGTTCTAAATGTTCTAATTGTTTTGAGTGTTCTAAATGTTCTGAGTGTTCTAAATGTTCTAAATGTTTAGAGTTCTAAATGTTCTGAGTGTTCTAAATGTTCTGAGTGTTCTAAATGTTCTAATTTTTTTGAGTGTTCTAAATGTTCTGAGTGTTCTAAATGTTCTAATTGTTCTGAGTGTTCTAAATGTTCTGAGTGTTCTAAATGTTCTGAGTGTTCTAAATGTTCTAATTGTTCTGAGTGTTCTAAATGTTCTGAGTGTTCTAAATGTTCTAATTGTTCTGAGTGTTCTAAATGTTCTGAGTGTTCTAAATGTTCTGAGTGTTCTAAATGTTCTGAGTGTTCTAAATGTTCTAAATGTTCTGAATGTTCTAAATGTTCTAAATGTTCTAATTGTTCTGAGTGTTCTAATTGTTCTAATTGTTCTAATTGTTCTAATTGTTCTGAGTGTTCTAAATGTTCTGAGTGTTCTAAATGTTCTGAGTGTTCTAAATGTTCTGAGTGTTCTGAGTGTTCTAAATGTTCCGAGTGTTCTAAATGTTCTAATTGTTCTGAGTGTTCTAAATGTTCTGAGTGTTCTAAATGTTCTAAATGTTCTGAGTGTTCTAAATGTTCTGAGTGTTCTAAATGTTCTAATTGTTCTAAATGTTCAAAATGTTCTGAGTGTTCTAAATGTTCTGAGTGTTCTAAATGTTCTAATTGTTCTGAGTGTTCTAAATGTTCTGAGTGTTCTGAGTGTTCTAAATGTTCTGAGTGTTCTAAATGTTCTAATTGTTCTGCGTGTTCTAAATGTTCTGAGTGTTCTAAATGTTCTGAGTGTGCTAAATGTTCTGAGTGTTCTAAATGTTCTGAGTGTTCTAAATGTTCTAATTGTTCTGAGTGTTCTAAATGTTCTGAGTGTTCTAAATGTTCTGAGTGTTCTAAATGTTCTAATTGTTCTGAGTGTTCTAAATGTTCTGAGTGTTCTAAATGTTCTAATTGTTCTGAGTGTTCTAAATGTTCTAATTGTTCTGAGTGTTCTAAATGTTCTGAGTGTTCTAAATGTTCTAATTGTTCTGAGTGTTCTAAATGTTCTGAGTGTTCTAAATGTTCTAATTGTTCTGAGTGTTCTAAATGTTCTGAGTGTTCTAAATGTTCTGAGTGTTCTAAATGTTCTAATTGTTCTGAGTGTTCGAAATGTTCTGAGTGTTCTAAATGTTCTAATTGTTCTGAGTGTTCTAAATGTTCTGAGTGTTCTAAATGTTCTAATTGTTCTGAGTGTTCTAAATGTTCTGAGTGTTCTAAATGTTCTGAGTGTTCTAAATGTTCTAATTGTTTTGAGTGTTCTAAATGTTCTAATTGTTTTGAGTGTTCTAAATGTTCTGAGTGTTCTAAATGTTCTAAATGTTTAGAGTTCTAAATGTTCTGAGTGTTCTAAATGTTCTGAGTGTTCTAAATGTTCTAATTGTTTTGAGTGTTCTAAATGTTCTGAGTGTTCTAAATGTTCTAATTGTTCTGAGTGTTCTAAATGTTCTGAGTGTTCTAAATGTTCTGAGTGTTCTAAATGTTCTAATTGTTCTGAGTGTTCTAAATGTTCTGAGTGTTCTAAATGTTCAAATTGTTCTGAGTGTTCTAAATGTTCTGAGTGTTCTAAATGTTCTAATTGTTCTGAGTGTTCTAAATGTTCTGAGTGTTCTAAATGTTCTGAGTGTTCTAAATGTTCTAATTGTTCTGAGTGTTCTAAATGTTCTGAGTGTTCTGAGTGTTCTAAATGTTCTGAGTGTTCTAAATGTTCTAAATATTCTGAGTGTTCTAAATGTTCTGAGTGTTCTAAATGTTCTGAGTGTTCTAAATGTTCTAAATGTTCTGAGTGTTCTAAATGTTCTAAATATTCTGAGTGTTCTCATTGTTCTAATTGTTCTGAGTGTTCTAAATGTTCTAATTGTTCTGAGTGTTCTAAATGTTCTGAGTGTTCTAAATGTTCTGATTGCTCTAAATGTTCTGAGTGTTCTAAATGTTCTAATTGTTCTGAGTGTTCTAAATGTTCTGAGTGTTCTGAGTGTTCTAAATGTTCTGAGTGTTCTAAATGTTCTAAATATTCTGAGTGTTCTGATTGTTCTAATTGTTCTGAGTGTTCTAAATTTCTGAGTGTTCTAAATGTTCTAAATGTTCTGAGTGTTCTAAATGTTCTGATTGCTCTAAATGTTCTGAGTGTTCTAAATGTTCTAATTGTTCTGAGTGTTCTAAATGTTCTGAGTGTTCTGAGTGTTCTAAATGTTCTGAGTGTTCTAAATGTTCTAATTGTTCTGAGTGTTCTAAATGTTCTGAGTGTTCTAAATGTTCTGAGTGTTCTAAATGTTCTGAGTGTTCTAAATGTTCTGAGTGTTCTAAATGTTCTAATTGTTCTGAGTGTTCTAAATATTCTGAGTGTTCTAAATGTTCTAAATGTTCTGAGTGTTCTAAATTTTCTGAGTGTTCTAAATGTTCTAATTGTTCTGAGTGTTCTAAATGTTCTGAGTGTTCTGAGTGTTCTAAATGTTCTGAGTGTTCTAAATGTTCTAATTGTTCTGAGTGTTCTAAATGTTCTGAGTGTTCTAAATGTTCTGAGTGTTCTAAATGTTCTAATTGTTCTGAGTGTTCTAAATGTTCTGAGTGTTCTGAGTGTTCTAAATGTTCTGAGTGTTCTAAATGTTCTAAATGTTCTGAGTGTTCTAAATGTTCTGAGTGTTCTAAATGTTCTGAGTGTTCTAAATGTTCTGAGTGTTCTAAATGTTCTAATTGTTCTGAGTGTTCTAGATGTTCTGAGTGTTCTGAGTGTTCTAAATGTTCTGAGTGTTCTAAATGTTCTAATTGTTCTGAGTGTTCTAAATATTTTGAGTTGTCTGAGTGTTCTAAATGTTCTGAGTGTTCTAAATGTTCTAAATGTTCTGAGTGTTCTAAATGTTCTGAGTGTTCTAAATGTTCTGAGTGTTCTAAATGTTCTGAGTGTTCTAAATGTTCTAATAGCTCTGAGTGTTCTAGATGTTCTGAGTGTTCTGAGTGTTCTAAATGTTCTGAGTGTTCTAAATGTTCTAATTGTTCTGAGTGTTCTAAATGTTCTGAGTGTTCTAAATGTTCTAATTGTTCTGAGTGTTCTAAATGTTCTGAGTGTTCTAAATGTTCTAATTGTTCTGAGTGTTCTAAATGTTCTGAGTGTTCTAAATGTTCTAATTGTTCTGAATGTTCTAAATGTTCTAAATGTTCTAATTGTTCTGAGTGTTCTAATTGTTCTAATTGTTCTGAGTGTTCTAAATGTTCTGAGTGTTCTAAATGTTCTGAGTGTTCTAAATGTTCTGAGTGTTCTGAGTGTTCTGAGTGTTCTAAATGTTCCGAGTGTTCTAAATGTTCTAATTGTTCTGAGTGTTCTAAATGTTCTGAGTGTTCTAAATGTTCTAATTGTTCTAAATGTTCTAAATGTTCTGAGTGTTCTAAATGTTCTGAGTGTTCTAAATGTTCTAATTGTTCTGAGTGTTGTAAATGTTCTGAGTGTTCTGAGTGTTCTAAATGTTCTGAGTGTTCTAAATGTTCTAATTGTTCTGCGTGTTCTAAATGTTCTGAGAGTTCTAAATGTTCTGAGTGTTCTAAATGTTCTGAGTGTTCTAAATGTTCTGAGTGTTCTAAATGTTCTAATTGTTCTGAGTGTTCTAAATGTTCTGAGTGTTCTAAATGTTCTGAGTGTTCTAAATGTTCTAATTGTTCTGAGTGTTCTAAATGTTCTGAGTGTTCTAAATGTTCTAATTGTTCTGAGTGTTCTAAATGTTCTAATTGTTCTGAGTGTTCTAAATGTTCTGAGTGTTCTAAATGTTCTAATTGTTCTGAGTGTTCTAAATGTTCTGAGTGTTCTAAATGTTCTAATTGTTCTGAGTGTTCTAAATGTTCTGAGTGTTCTAAATGTTCTGAGTGTTCTAAATGTTCTAATTGTTCTGAGTGTTCGAAATGTTCTGAGTGTTCTAAATGTTCTAAATGTTCTGAGTGTTCTAAATGTTCTAATTGTTCTGAGTGTTCTAAATGTTCTGAGTGTTCTAAATGTTCTGAGTGTTCTAAATGTTCTAATTGTTTTGAGTGTTCTAAATGTTCTAATTGTTTTGAGTGTTCTAAATGTTCTGAGTGTTCTAAATGTTCTAAATGTTTAGAGTTCTAAATGTTCTGAGTGTTCTAAATGTTCTGAGTGTTCTAAATGTTCTAATTGTTTTGAGTGTTCTAAATGTTCTGAGTGTTCTAAATGTTCTAATTGTTCTGAGTGTTCTAAATGTTCTGAGTGTTCTAAATGTTCTGAGTGTTCTAAATGTTCTAATTGTTCTGAGTGTTCTAAATGTTCTGAGTGTTCTAAATGTTCTAATTGTTCTGAGTGTTCTAAATGTTCTGAGTGTTCTGAGTGTTCTAAATGTTCTGAGTGTTCTAAATGTTCTAAATGTTCTGAGTGTTCTAAATGTTCTGAGTGTTCTAAATGTTCTGAGTGTTCTAAATGTTCTGAGTGTTCTAAATGTTCTAATTGTTCTGAGTGTTCTAGATGTTCTGAGTGTTCTGAGTGTTCTAAATGTTCTGAGTGTTCTAAATGTTCTAATTGTTCTGAGTGTTCTAAATGTTCTGAGTGTTCTAAATGTTCTGAGTGTTCTAAATGTTCTAATTGTTCTAATTGTTCTGAGTGTTCTAAATGTTCTGAGTGTTCTAAATGTTCTAATTGTTCTGAGTGTTCTAAATGTTCTGAGTGTTCTGAGTGTTCTAAATGTTCTGAGTGTTCTAAATGTTCTAATTGTTCTGAGTGTTCTAAATGTTCTAATTGTTCTGAGTGTTCTAAATGTTATAATTGTTCTGAGTGTTCTAAATGTTCTGAGTGTTCTAAATGTTCTAAATGTTCTGAGTGTTCTAAATGTTCTAATTGTTCTGCGTGTTCTAAATGTTCTGAGTGTTCTAAATGTTCTGAGTGTTCTAAATGTTCTGAGTGTTCTGAGTGTTCTAAATGTTCTGAGTGTTCTAAATGTTCTAATTGTTCTGAGTGTTCTAAATGTTCTGAGTGTTCTAAATGTTCTGAGTGTTCTAAATGTTCTAATTGTTCTGAGTGTTCTAAATGTTCTGAGTTTTTTAAATGTTCTAATTGTTCTGAGTGTTCTAAATGTTCTAATTGTTCTGAGTGTTCTAAATGTTCTGAGTGTTCTAAATGTTCTAATTGTTCTGAGTGTTCTAAATGTTCTGAGTGTTCTAAATGTTCTAATTGTTCTGAGTGTTCTAAATGTTCTGAGTGTTCTAAATGTTCTGAGTGTTCTAAATGTTCTAATTGTTCTGAGTGTTCGAAATGTTCTGAGTGTTCTAAATGTTCTAATTGTTCTGAGTGTTCTAAATGTTCTGAGTGTTCTAAATGTTCTAATTGTTCTGAGTGTTCTAAATGTTCTGAGTGTTCTAAATGTTCTGAGTGTTCTAAATGTTCTAATTGTTTTGAGTGTTCTAAATGTTCTAATTGTTTTGAGTGTTCTAAATGTTCTGAGTGTTCTAAATGTTCTAAATGTTTAGAGTTCTAATTGTTTTGAGTGTTCTAAATGTTCTAATTGTTTTGAGTGTTCTAAATGTTCTGAGTGTTCTAAATGTTCTAAATGTTTAGAGTTCTAAATGTTCTGAGTGTTCTAAATGTTCTAATTGTTTTGAGTGTTCTAAATGTTCTGAGTGTTCTAAATGTTATAATTGTTCTGAGTGTTCTAAATGTTCTGAGTGTTCTAAATGTTCTGAGTGTTCTAAATGTTCTAATTGTTCTGAGTGTTCTAAATGTTCTGAGTGTTCTAAATGTTCTAATTGTTCTGAGTGTTCTAAATGTTCTGAGTGTTCTGAGTGTTCTAAATGTTCTGAGTGTTCTAAATGTTCTAAATGTTCTGAGTGTTCTAAATGTTCTGAGTGTTCTAAATGTTCTGAGTGTTCTAAATGTTCTAAATGTTCTGAGTGTTCTAAATGTTCTAAATGTTCTGAGTGTTCTGAGTGTTCTAATTGTTCTGAGTGTTCTAAATGTTCTAATTGTTCTGAGTGTTCTAAATGTTCTGAGTGTTCTGAGTGTTCTAAATTTCTGCGTGTTCTAAATGTTCTAAATGTTCTGAGTGTTCTAAATGTTCTGATTGCTCTAAATGTTCTGAGTGTTCTAAATGTTCTAATTGTTCTGAGTGTTCTAAATGTTCTGAGTGTTCTGAGTGTTCTAAATGTTCTGAGTGTTCTAAATGTTCTAATTGTTCTGAGTGTTCTAAATGTTCTGAGTGTTCTAAATGTTCTGAGTGTTCTAAATGTTCTAATTGTTTTGAGTGTTCTAAATGTTCTAATTGTTTTGAGTGTTCTAAATGTTCTGAGTGTTCTAAATGTTCTAAATGTTTAGAGTTCTAAATGTTCTGAGTGTTCTAAATGTTCTGAGTGTTCTAAATGTTCTAATTGTTTTGAGTGTTCTAAATGTTCTGAGTGTTCTAAATGTTCTAATTGTTCTGAGTGTTCTAAATGTTCTGAGTGTTCTAAATGTTCTGAGTGTTCTAAATGTTCTAATTGTTCTGAGTGTTCTAAATGTTCTGAGTGTTCTAAATGTTCTAAATGTTCTGAGTGTTCTAAATGTTCTGAGTGTTCTAAATGTTCTGAGTGTTCTGAGTGTTCTAAATGTTCCGAGTGTTCTAAATGTTCTAATTGTTCTGAGTGTTCTAAATGTTCTGAGTGTTCTAAATGATCTAAATGTTCTGAGTGTTCTAAATGTTCTGAGTGTTCTAAATGTTCTAATTGTTCTAAATGTTCTAAATGTTCTGAGTGTTCTAAATGTTCTGAGTGTTCTAAATGTTCTAATTGTTCTGAGTGTTCTAAATGTTCTGAGTGTTCTGAGTGTTCTAAATGTTCTGAGTGTTCTAAATGTTCTAATTGTTCTGCGTGTTCTAAATGTTCTGAGTGTTCTAAATGTTCTGAGTGTGCTAAATGTTCTGAGTGTTCTAAATGTTCTGAGTGTTCTAAATGTTCTAATTGTTCTGAGTGTTCTAAATGTTCTGAGTGTTCTAAATGTTCTGAGTGTTCTAAATGTTCTAATTGTTCTGAGTGTTCTAAATGTTCTGAGTGTTCTAAATGTTCTAATTGTTCTGAGTGTTCTAAATGTTCTAATTGTTCTGAGTGTTCTAAATGTTCTGAGTGTTCTAAATGTTCTAATTGTTCTGAGTGTTCTAAATGTTCTGAGTGTTCTAAATGTTCTAATTGTTCTGAGTGTTCTAAATGTTCTGAGTGTTCTAAATGTTCTGAGTGTTCTAAATGTTCTAATTGTTCTGAGTGTTCGAAATGTTCTGAGTGTTCTAAATGTTCTAATTGTTCTGAGTGTTCTAAATGTTCTGAGTGTTCTAAATGTTCTAATTGTTCTGAGTGTTCTAAATGTTCTGAGTGTTCTAAATGTTCTGAGTGTTCTAAATGTTCTAATTGTTTTGAGTGTTCTAAATGTTCTAATTGTTTTGAGTGTTCTAAATGTTCTGAGTGTTCTAAATGTTCTAAATGTTTAGAGTTCTAAATGTTCTGAGTGTTCTAAATGTTCTGAGTGTTCTAAATGTTCTAATTGTTTTGAGTGTTCTAAATGTTCTGAGTGTTCTAAATGTTCTAATTGTTCTGAGTGTTCTAAATGTTCTGAGTGTTCTAAATGTTCTGAGTGTTCTAAATGTTCTAATTGTTCTGAGTGTTCTAAATGTTCTGAGTGTTCTAAATGTTCAAATTGTTCTGAGTGTTCTAAATGTTCTGAGTGTTCTAAATGTTCTAATTGTTCTGAGTGTTCTAAATGTTCTGAGTGTTCTAAATGTTCTGAGTGTTCTAAATGTTCTAATTGTTCTGAGTGTTCTAAATGTTCTGAGTGTTCTGAGTGTTCTAAATGTTCTGAGTGTTCTAAATGTTCTAAATGTTCTGAGTGTTCTAAATGTTCTGAGTGTTCTAAATGTTCTGAGTGTTCTAAATGTTCTAAATGTTCTGAGTGTTCTAAATGTTCTGAGTGTTCTAAATGTTCTAATTGTTCTGAGTGTTCTAAATGTTCTGAGTGTTCTAAATGTTCTAATTGTTCTGAGTGTTCTAAATGTTCTGAGTGTTCTAAATGTTCTAATTGTTCTGAGTGTTCTAAATGTTCTGAGTGTTCTAAATGTTCTGAGTGTTCTAAATGTTCTAATTGTTCTGAGTGTTCTAAATGTTCTGAGTGTTCTAAATGTTCTAATTGTTCTGAGTGTTCTAAATGTTCTGAGTGTTCTAAATGTTCTGAGTGTTCTAAATGTTCTGAGTGTTCTAAATGTTCTAAATGTTCTGAATGTTCTAAATGTTCTAAATGTTCTAATTGTTCTGAGTGTTCTAATTGTTCTAATTGTTCTAATTGTTCTAATTGTTCTGAGTGTTCTAAATGTTCTGAGTGTTCTAAATGTTCTGAGTGTTCTAAATGTTCTGAGTGTTCTGAGTGTTCTAAATGTTCCGAGTGTTCTAAATGTTCTAATTGTTCTGAGTGTTCTAAATGTTCTGAGTGTTCTAAATGTTCTAAATGTTCTGAGTGTTCTAAATGTTCTGAGTGTTCTAAATGTTCTAATTGTTCTAAATGTTCAAAATGTTCTGAGTGTTCTAAATGTTCTGAGTGTTCTAAATGTTCTAATTGTTCTGAGTGTTCTAAATGTTCTGAGTGTTCTGAGTGTTCTAAATGTTCTGAGTGTTCTAAATGTTCTAATTGTTCTGCGTGTTCTAAATGTTCTGAGTGTTCTAAATGTTCTGAGTGTTCTAAATGTTCTGAGTGTTCTAAATGTTCTGAGTGTTCTAAATGTTCTAATTGTTCTGAGTGTTCTAAATGTTCTGAGTGTTCTAAATGTTCTGAGTGTTCTAAATGTTCTAATTGTTCTGTGTGTTCTAAATGTTCTGAGTGTTCTAAATGTTCTAATTGTTCTGAGTGTTCTAAATGTTCTAATTGTTCTGAGTGTTCTAAATGTTCTGAGTGTTCTAAATGTTCTAATTGTTCTGAGTGTTCTAAATGTTCTGAGTGTTCTAAATGTTCTAATTGTTCTGAGTGTTCTAAATGTTCTGAGTGTTCTAAATGTTCTGAGTGTTCTAAATGTTCTAATTGTTCTGAGTGTTCGAAATGTTCTGAGTGTTCTAAATGTTCTAATTGTTCTGAGTGTTCTAAATGTTCTGAGTGTTCTAAATGTTCTAATTGTTCTGAGTGTTCTAAATGTTCTGAGTGTTCTAAATGTTCTGAGTGTTCTAAATGTTCTAATTGTTTTGAGTGTTCTAAATGTTCTAATTGTTTTGAGTGTTCTAAATGTTCTGAGTGTTCTAAATGTTCTAAATGTTTAGAGTTCTAAATGTTCTGAGTGTTCTAAATGTTCTGAGTGTTCTAAATGTTCTAATTTTTTTGAGTGTTCTAAATGTTCTGAGTGTTCTAAATGTTCTAATTGTTCTGAGTGTTCTAAATGTTCTGAGTGTTCTAAATGTTCTGAGTGTTCTAAATGTTCTAATTGTTCTGAGTGTTCTAAATGTTCTGAGTGTTCTAAATGTTCTAATTGTTCTGAGTGTTCTAAATGTTCTGAGTGTTCTAAATGTTCTGAGTGTTCTAAATGTTCTGAGTGTTCTAAATGTTCTAAATGTTCTGAATGTTCTAAATGTTCTAAATGTTCTAATTGTTCTGAGTGTTCTAATTGTTCTAATTGTTCTAATTGTTCTAATTGTTCTGAGTGTTCTAAATGTTCTGAGTGTTCTAAATGTTCTGAGTGTTCTAAATGTTCTGAGTGTTCTGAGTGTTCTAAATGTTCCGAGTGTTCTAAATGTTCTAATTGTTCTGAGTGTTCTAAATGTTCTGAGTGTTCTAAATGTTCTAAATGTTCTGAGTGTTCTAAATGTTCTGAGTGTTCTAAATGTTCTAATTGTTCTAAATGTTCAAAATGTTCTGAGTGTTCTAAATGTTCTGAGTGTTCTAAATGTTCTAATTGTTCTGAGTGTTCTAAATGTTCTGAGTGTTCTGAGTGTTCTAAATGTTCTGAGTGTTCTAAATGTTCTAATTGTTCTGCGTGTTCTAAATGTTCTGAGTGTTCTAAATGTTCTGAGTGTGCTAAATGTTCTGAGTGTTCTAAATGTTCTGAGTGTTCTAAATGTTCTAATTGTTCTGAGTGTTCTAAATGTTCTGAGTGTTCTAAATGTTCTGAGTGTTCTAAATGTTCTAATTGTTCTGAGTGTTCTAAATGTTCTGAGTGTTCTAAATGTTCTAATTGTTCTGAGTGTTCTAAATGTTCTAATTGTTCTGAGTGTTCTAAATGTTCTGAGTGTTCTAAATGTTCTAATTGTTCTGAGTGTTCTAAATGTTCTGAGTGTTCTAAATGTTCTAATTGTTCTGAGTGTTCTAAATGTTCTGAGTGTTCTAAATGTTCTGAGTGTTCTAAATGTTCTAATTGTTCTGAGTGTTCGAAATGTTCTGAGTGTTCTAAATGTTCTAATTGTTCTGAGTGTTCTAAATGTTCTGAGTGTTCTAAATGTTCTAATTGTTCTGAGTGTTCTAAATGTTCTGAGTGTTCTAAATGTTCTGAGTGTTCTAAATGTTCTAATTGTTTTGAGTGTTCTAAATGTTCTAATTGTTTTGAGTGTTCTAAATGTTCTGAGTGTTCTAAATGTTCTAAATGTTTAGAGTTCTAAATGTTCTGAGTGTTCTAAATGTTCTGAGTGTTCTAAATGTTCTAATTGTTTTGAGTGTTCTAAATGTTCTGAGTGTTCTAAATGTTCTAATTGTTCTGAGTGTTCTAAATGTTCTGAGTGTTCTAAATGTTCTGAGTGTTCTAAATGTTCTAATTGTTCTGAGTGTTCTAAATGTTCTGAGTGTTCTAAATGTTCAAATTGTTCTGAGTGTTCTAAATGTTCTGAGTGTTCTAAATGTTCTAATTGTTCTGAGTGTTCTAAATGTTCTGAGTGTTCTAAATGTTCTGAGTGTTCTAAATGTTCTAATTGTTCTGAGTGTTCTAAATGTTCTGAGTGTTCTGAGTGTTCTAAATGTTCTGAGTGTTCTAAATGTTCTAAATATTCTGAGTGTTCTAAATGTTCTGAGTGTTCTAAATGTTCTGAGTGTTCTAAATGTTCTAAATGTTCTGAGTGTTCTAAATGTTCTAAATATTCTGAGTGTTCTCATTGTTCTAATTGTTCTGAGTGTTCTAAATGTTCTAATTGTTCTGAGTGTTCTAAATGTTCTGAGTGTTCTAAATGTTCTGATTGCTCTAAATGTTCTGAGTGTTCTAAATGTTCTAATTGTTCTGAGTGTTCTAAATGTTCTGAGTGTTCTGAGTGTTCTAAATGTTCTGAGTGTTCTAAATGTTCTAAATATTCTGAGTGTTCTGATTGTTCTAATTGTTCTGAGTGTTCTAAATTTCTGAGTGTTCTAAATGTTCTAAATGTTCTGAGTGTTCTAAATGTTCTGATTGCTCTAAATGTTCTGAGTGTTCTAAATGTTCTAATTGTTCTGAGTGTTCTAAATGTTCTGAGTGTTCTGAGTGTTCTAAATGTTCTGAGTGTTCTAAATGTTCTAATTGTTCTGAGTGTTCTAAATGTTCTGAGTGTTCTAAATGTTCTGAGTGTTCTAAATGTTCTGAGTGTTCTAAATGTTCTGAGTGTTCTAAATGTTCTAATTGTTCTGAGTGTTCTAAATATTCTGAGTGTTCTAAATGTTCTAAATGTTCTGAGTGTTCTAAATTTTCTGAGTGTTCTAAATGTTCTAATTGTTCTGAGTGTTCTAAATGTTCTGAGTGTTCTGAGTGTTCTAAATGTTCTGAGTGTTCTAAATGTTCTAATTGTTCTGAGTGTTCTAAATGTTCTGAGTGTTCTAAATGTTCTGAGTGTTCTAAATGTTCTAATTGTTCTGAGTGTTCTAAATGTTCTGAGTGTTCTGAGTGTTCTAAATGTTCTGAGTGTTCTAAATGTTCTAAATGTTCTGAGTGTTCTAAATGTTCTGAGTGTTCTAAATGTTCTGAGTGTTCTAAATGTTCTGAGTGTTCTAAATGTTCTAATTGTTCTGAGTGTTCTAGATGTTCTGAGTGTTCTGAGTGTTCTAAATGTTCTGAGTGTTCTAAATGTTCTAATTGTTCTGAGTGTTCTAAATATTTTGAGTTGTCTGAGTGTTCTAAATGTTCTGAGTGTTCTAAATGTTCTAAATGTTCTGAGTGTTCTAAATGTTCTGAGTGTTCTAAATGTTCTGAGTGTTCTAAATGTTCTGAGTGTTCTAAATGTTCTAATAGCTCTGAGTGTTCTAGATGTTCTGAGTGTTCTGAGTGTTCTAAATGTTCTGAGTGTTCTAAATGTTCTAATTGTTCTGAGTGTTCTAAATGTTCTGAGTGTTCTAAATGTTCTAATTGTTCTGAGTGTTCTAAATGTTCTGAGTGTTCTAAATGTTCTAATTGTTCTGAGTGTTCTAAATGTTCTGAGTGTTCTAAATGTTCTAATTGTTCTGAATGTTCTAAATGTTCTAAATGTTCTAATTGTTCTGAGTGTTCTAATTGTTCTAATTGTTCTGAGTGTTCTAAATGTTCTGAGTGTTCTAAATGTTCTGAGTGTTCTAAATGTTCTGAGTGTTCTGAGTGTTCTGAGTGTTCTAAATGTTCCGAGTGTTCTAAATGTTCTAATTGTTCTGAGTGTTCTAAATGTTCTGAGTGTTCTAAATGTTCTAATTGTTCTAAATGTTCTAAATGTTCTGAGTGTTCTAAATGTTCTGAGTGTTCTAAATGTTCTAATTGTTCTGAGTGTTGTAAATGTTCTGAGTGTTCTGAGTGTTCTAAATGTTCTGAGTGTTCTAAATGTTCTAATTGTTCTGCGTGTTCTAAATGTTCTGAGAGTTCTAAATGTTCTGAGTGTTCTAAATGTTCTGAGTGTTCTAAATGTTCTGAGTGTTCTAAATGTTCTAATTGTTCTGAGTGTTCTAAATGTTCTGAGTGTTCTAAATGTTCTGAGTGTTCTAAATGTTCTAATTGTTCTGAGTGTTCTAAATGTTCTGAGTGTTCTAAATGTTCTAATTGTTCTGAGTGTTCTAAATGTTCTAATTGTTCTGAGTGTTCTAAATGTTCTGAGTGTTCTAAATGTTCTAATTGTTCTGAGTGTTCTAAATGTTCTGAGTGTTCTAAATGTTCTAATTGTTCTGAGTGTTCTAAATGTTCTGAGTGTTCTAAATGTTCTGAGTGTTCTAAATGTTCTAATTGTTCTGAGTGTTCGAAATGTTCTGAGTGTTCTAAATGTTCTAAATGTTCTGAGTGTTCTAAATGTTCTAATTGTTCTGAGTGTTCTAAATGTTCTGAGTGTTCTAAATGTTCTGAGTGTTCTAAATGTTCTAATTGTTTTGAGTGTTCTAAATGTTCTAATTGTTTTGAGTGTTCTAAATGTTCTGAGTGTTCTAAATGTTCTAAATGTTTAGAGTTCTAAATGTTCTGAGTGTTCTAAATGTTCTGAGTGTTCTAAATGTTCTAATTGTTTTGAGTGTTCTAAATGTTCTGAGTGTTCTAAATGTTCTAATTGTTCTGAGTGTTCTAAATGTTCTGAGTGTTCTAAATGTTCTGAGTGTTCTAAATGTTCTAATTGTTCTGAGTGTTCTAAATGTTCTGAGTGTTCTAAATGTTCTAATTGTTCTGAGTGTTCTAAATGTTCTGAGTGTTCTGAGTGTTCTAAATGTTCTGAGTGTTCTAAATGTTCTAAATGTTCTGAGTGTTCTAAATGTTCTGAGTGTTCTAAATGTTCTGAGTGTTCTAAATGTTCTGAGTGTTCTAAATGTTCTAATTGTTCTGAGTGTTCTAGATGTTCTGAGTGTTCTGAGTGTTCTAAATGTTCTGAGTGTTCTAAATGTTCTAATTGTTCTGAGTGTTCTAAATGTTCTGAGTGTTCTAAATGTTCTGAGTGTTCTAAATGTTCTAATTGTTCTAATTGTTCTGAGTGTTCTAAATGTTCTGAGTGTTCTAAATGTTCTAATTGTTCTGAGTGTTCTAAATGTTCTGAGTGTTCTGAGTGTTCTAAATGTTCTGAGTGTTCTAAATGTTCTAATTGTTCTGAGTGTTCTAAATGTTCTAATTGTTCTGAGTGTTCTAAATGTTATAATTGTTCTGAGTGTTCTAAATGTTCTGAGTGTTCTAAATGTTCTAAATGTTCTGAGTGTTCTAAATGTTCTAATTGTTCTGCGTGTTCTAAATGTTCTGAGTGTTCTAAATGTTCTGAGTGTTCTAAATGTTCTGAGTGTTCTGAGTGTTCTAAATGTTCTGAGTGTTCTAAATGTTCTAATTGTTCTGAGTGTTCTAAATGTTCTGAGTGTTCTAAATGTTCTGAGTGTTCTAAATGTTCTAATTGTTCTGAGTGTTCTAAATGTTCTGAGTTTTTTAAATGTTCTAATTGTTCTGAGTGTTCTAAATGTTCTAATTGTTCTGAGTGTTCTAAATGTTCTGAGTGTTCTAAATGTTCTAATTGTTCTGAGTGTTCTAAATGTTCTGAGTGTTCTAAATGTTCTAATTGTTCTGAGTGTTCTAAATGTTCTGAGTGTTCTAAATGTTCTGAGTGTTCTAAATGTTCTAATTGTTCTGAGTGTTCGAAATGTTCTGAGTGTTCTAAATGTTCTAATTGTTCTGAGTGTTCTAAATGTTCTGAGTGTTCTAAATGTTCTAATTGTTCTGAGTGTTCTAAATGTTCTGAGTGTTCTAAATGTTCTGAGTGTTCTAAATGTTCTAATTGTTTTGAGTGTTCTAAATGTTCTAATTGTTTTGAGTGTTCTAAATGTTCTGAGTGTTCTAAATGTTCTAAATGTTTAGAGTTCTAATTGTTTTGAGTGTTCTAAATGTTCTAATTGTTTTGAGTGTTCTAAATGTTCTGAGTGTTCTAAATGTTCTAAATGTTTAGAGTTCTAAATGTTCTGAGTGTTCTAAATGTTCTAATTGTTTTGAGTGTTCTAAATGTTCTGAGTGTTCTAAATGTTATAATTGTTCTGAGTGTTCTAAATGTTCTGAGTGTTCTAAATGTTCTGAGTGTTCTAAATGTTCTAATTGTTCTGAGTGTTCTAAATGTTCTGAGTGTTCTAAATGTTCTAATTGTTCTGAGTGTTCTAAATGTTCTGAGTGTTCTGAGTGTTCTAAATGTTCTGAGTGTTCTAAATGTTCTAAATGTTCTGAGTGTTCTAAATGTTCTGAGTGTTCTAAATGTTCTGAGTGTTCTAAATGTTCTAAATGTTCTGAGTGTTCTAAATGTTCTAAATGTTCTGAGTGTTCTGAGTGTTCTAATTGTTCTGAGTGTTCTAAATGTTCTAATTGTTCTGAGTGTTCTAAATGTTCTGAGTGTTCTGAGTGTTCTAAATTTCTGCGTGTTCTAAATGTTCTAAATGTTCTGAGTGTTCTAAATGTTCTGATTGCTCTAAATGTTCTGAGTGTTCTAAATGTTCTAATTGTTCTGAGTGTTCTAAATGTTCTGAGTGTTCTGAGTGTTCTAAATGTTCTGAGTGTTCTAAATGTTCTAATTGTTCTGAGTGTTCTAAATGTTCTGAGTGTTCTAAATGTTCTGAGTGTTCTAAATGTTCTAATTGTTCTGAGTGTTCTAAATATTCTGAGTGTTCTAAATGTTCTAAATGTTCTGAGTGTTCTAAATTTTCTGAGTGTTCTAAATGTTCTAATTGTTCTGAGTGTTCTAAATGTTCTGAGTGTTCTAAATGTTCTAATTGTTCTGAGTGTTCTAGATGTTCTGAGTGTTCTGAGTGTTCTAAATGTTCTGAGTGTTCTAAATGTTCTAATTGTTCTGAGTGTTCTAATTGTTCTGAGTGTTCTAAATGTTCTAATTGTTCTGAGTGTTCTAAATGTTCTGAGTGTTCTAAATATTCTAATTGTTCTGAGTGTTCTAAATGTTCTGAGTGTTCTGAGTGTTCTAAATGTTCTGAGTGTTCTAAATGTTCTAATTGTTCTGAGTGTTCTAAATGTTCTAATTGTTCTGAGTGTTCTAAATGTTCTGAGTGTTCTAAATGTTCTGAGTGTTCTAAATGTTCTAATTGTTCTGAGTGTTCTAAATGTTCTGAGTGTTCTAAATGTTCTGAGTGTTCTAAATGTTCTGAGTGTTCTAAATGTTCTAAATGTTCTGAATGTTCTAAATGTTCTAAATGTTCTAATTGTTCTGAGTGTTCTAATTGTTCTAATTGTTCTGAGTGTTCTAAATGTTCTGAGTGTTCTAAATGTTCTGAGTGTTCTGAGTGTTCTAAATGTTCTGAGTGTTCTGAGTGTTCTAAATGTTCCGATTGTTCTAAATGTTCTAAATGTTCTGAGTGTTCTAAATGTTCTGAGTGTTCTAAATGTTCTAATTGTTCTGAGTGTTCTAAATGTTCTAATTGTTCTGAGTGTTCTAAATGTTCTGAGTGTTCTGAGTGTTCTAAATTTCTGAGTGTTCTAAATGTTCTAAATGTTCTGAGTGTTCTAAATGTTCTGATTGCTCTAAATGTTCTGAGTGTTCTAAATGTTCTAATTGTTCTGAGTGTTCTAAATGTTCTGAGTGTTCTGAGTGTTCTAAATGTTCTGAGTGTTCTAAATGTTCTAATTGTTCTGAGTGTTCTAAATGTTCTGAGTGTTCTAAATGTTCTGAGTGTTCTAAATGTTCTAATTGTTCTGAGTGTTCTAAATATTCTGAGTGTTCTAAATGTTCTAAATGTTCTGAGTGTTCTAAATTTTCTGAGTGTTCTAAATGTTCTAATTGTTCTGAGTGTTCTAAATGTTCTGAGTGTTCTAAATGTTCTGAGTGTTCTAAATGTTCTAATTGTTCTGAGTGTTCTAGATGTTCTGAGTGTTCTGAGTGTTCTAAATGTTCTGAGTGTTCTAAATGTTCTAATTGTTCTGAGTGTTCTAAATGTTCTAATTGTTCTGAGTGTTCTAAATGTTCTGAGTGTTCTAAATGTTCTGAGTGTTCTAAATGTTCTAATTGTTCTGAGTGTTCTAAATGTTCTGAGTGTTCTAAATGTTCTAATTGTTCTGAGTGTTCTAAATGTTCTGAGTGTTCTACATGTTCTGAGTGTTCTAATTGTTCTGAGTGTTCTAATTGTTCTAATTGTTCTGAGTGTTCTAAATGTTCTGAGTGTTCTAAATGTTCTGAGTGTTCTGAGTGTTCTAAATGTTCTGAGTGTTCTGAGTGTTCTAAATGTTCTGAGTGTTCTAAATGTTCTAATTGTTCTGCGTGTTCTAAATGTTCTGAGTGTTCTAAATGTTCTGAGTGTTCTGAGTGTTCTAAATGTTCTGAGTGTTCTAAATGTTCTGAGTGTTCTGAGTGTTCTAAATGTTCTGAGTGTTCTAAATGTTCTAAATGTTCTGAGTGTTCTAAATTTTCTGAGTGTTCTAAATGTTCTAAATGTTCTGAGTGTTCTGAGTGTTCTAAATGTTCTGAGTGTTCTAAATGTTCTAATTGTTCTGAGTGTTCTAAATGTTCTGAGTGTTCTAAATGTTCTGAGTGTTCTAAATGTTCTGAGTGTTCTAAATGTTCTAATTGTTCTGAGTGTTCTAAATATTCTGAGTGTTCTGAGTGTTCTAAATGTTCTGAGTGTTCTAAATGTTCTAAATGTTCTGAGTGTTCTAAATGTTCTGAGTGTTCTAAATGTTCTGAGTGTTCTAAATGTTCTGAGTGTTCTAAATGTTCTAATTGTTCTGAGTGTTCTAAATGTTCTAATTGTTCTGAGTGTTCTAAATGTTCTGAGTGTTCTAAATGTTCTGAGTGTTCTAAATGTTCTAATTGTTCTGAGTGTTGTAAATGTTCTGAGTGTTCTAAATGTTCTAATTGTTCTGAGTGTTCTAAATGTTCTGAGTGTTCTGAGTGTTCTAAATGTTCTGAGTGTTCTAAATGTTCTAATTGTTCTGAGTGTTCTAAATGTTCTAATTGTTCAGAGTGTTCTAAATGTTCTGAGTGTTCTAAATGTTCTGAGTGTTCTGAGTGTTCTAAATGTTCTGAGTGTTCTAAATGTTCTAAATGTTCTGAGTGTTCTAAATGTTCTGAGTGTTCTAAATGTTCTGAGTGTTCTAAATGTTCTAAATGTTCTGAGTGTTCTAAATGTTCTAAATGTTCTGAGTGTTCTGAGTGTTCTAATTGTTCTGAGTGTTCTAAATGTTCTAATTGTTCTGAGTGTTCTAAATGTTCTGAGTGTTCTGAGTGTTCTAAATTTCTGCGTGTTCTAAATGTTCTAAATGTTCTGAGTGTTCTAAATGTTCTGATTGCTCTAAATGTTCTGAGTGTTCTAAATGTTCTAATTGTTCTGAGTGTTCTAAATGTTCTGAGTGTTCTGAGTGTTCTAAATGTTCTGAGTGTTCTAAATGTTCTAATTGTTCTGAGTGTTCTAAATGTTCTGAGTGTTCTAAATGTTCTGAGTGTTCTAAATGTTCTAATTGTTCTGAGTGTTCTAAATATTCTGAGTGTTCTAAATGTTCTAAATGTTCTGAGTGTTCTAAATTTTCTGAGTGTTCTAAATGTTCTAATTGTTCTGAGTGTTCTAAATGTTCTGAGTGTTCTAAATGTTCTAATTGTTCTGAGTGTTCTAGATGTTCTGAGTGTTCTGAGTGTTCTAAATGTTCTGAGTGTTCTAAATGTTCTAATTGTTCTGAGTGTTCTAATTGTTCTGAGTGTTCTAAATGTTCTAATTGTTCTGAGTGTTCTAAATGTTCTGAGTGTTCTAAATATTCTAATTGTTCTGAGTGTTCTAAATGTTCTGAGTGTTCTGAGTGTTCTAAATGTTCTGAGTGTTCTAAATGTTCTAATTGTTCTGAGTGTTCTAAATGTTCTAATTGTTCTGAGTGTTCTAAATGTTCTGAGTGTTCTAAATGTTCTGAGTGTTCTAAATGTTCTAATTGTTCTGAGTGTTCTAAATGTTCTGAGTGTTCTAAATGTTCTGAGTGTTCTAAATGTTCTGAGTGTTCTAAATGTTCTAAATGTTCTGAATGTTCTAAATGTTCTAAATGTTCTAATTGTTCTGAGTGTTCTAATTGTTCTAATTGTTCTGAGTGTTCTAAATGTTCTGAGTGTTCTAAATGTTCTGAGTGTTCTGAGTGTTCTAAATGTTCTGAGTGTTCTGAGTGTTCTAAATGTTCCGATTGTTCTAAATGTTCTAAATGTTCTGAGTGTTCTAAATGTTCTGAGTGTTCTAAATGTTCTAATTGTTCTGAGTGTTCTAAATGTTCTAATTGTTCTGAGTGTTCTAAATGTTCTGAGTGTTCTGAGTGTTCTAAATTTCTGAGTGTTCTAAATGTTCTAAATGTTCTGAGTGTTCTAAATGTTCTGATTGCTCTAAATGTTCTGAGTGTTCTAAATGTTCTAATTGTTCTGAGTGTTCTAAATGTTCTGAGTGTTCTGAGTGTTCTAAATGTTCTGAGTGTTCTAAATGTTCTAATTGTTCTGAGTGTTCTAAATGTTCTGAGTGTTCTAAATGTTCTGAGTGTTCTAAATGTTCTAATTGTTCTGAGTGTTCTAAATATTCTGAGTGTTCTAAATGTTCTAAATGTTCTGAGTGTTCTAAATTTTCTGAGTGTTCTAAATGTTCTAATTGTTCTGAGTGTTCTAAATGTTCTGAGTGTTCTAAATGTTCTGAGTGTTCTAAATGTTCTAATTGTTCTGAGTGTTCTAGATGTTCTGAGTGTTCTGAGTGTTCTAAATGTTCTGAGTGTTCTAAATGTTCTAATTGTTCTGAGTGTTCTAAATGTTCTAATTGTTCTGAGTGTTCTAAATGTTCTGAGTGTTCTAAATGTTCTGAGTGTTCTAAATGTTCTAATTGTTCTGAGTGTTCTAAATGTTCTGAGTGTTCTAAATGTTCTAATTGTTCTGAGTGTTCTAAATGTTCTGAGTGTTCTACATGTTCTGAGTGTTCTAATTGTTCTGAGTGTTCTAATTGTTCTAATTGTTCTGAGTGTTCTAAATGTTCTGAGTGTTCTAAATGTTCTGAGTGTTCTGAGTGTTCTAAATGTTCTGAGTGTTCTGAGTGTTCTAAATGTTCTGAGTGTTCTAAATGTTCTAATTGTTCTGCGTGTTCTAAATGTTCTGAGTGTTCTAAATGTTCTGAGTGTTCTGAGTGTTCTAAATGTTCTGAGTGTTCTAAATGTTCTGAGTGTTCTGAGTGTTCTAAATGTTCTGAGTGTTCTAAATGTTCTAAATGTTCTGAGTGTTCTAAATTTTCTGAGTGTTCTAAATGTTCTAAATGTTCTGAGTGTTCTGAGTGTTCTAAATGTTCTGAGTGTTCTAAATGTTCTAATTGTTCTGAGTGTTCTAAATGTTCTGAGTGTTCTAAATGTTCTGAGTGTTCTAAATGTTCTGAGTGTTCTAAATGTTCTAATTGTTCTGAGTGTTCTAAATATTCTGAGTGTTCTGAGTGTTCTAAATGTTCTGAGTGTTCTAAATGTTCTAAATGTTCTGAGTGTTCTAAATGTTCTGAGTGTTCTAAATGTTCTGAGTGTTCTAAATGTTCTGAGTGTTCTAAATGTTCTAATTGTTCTGAGTGTTCTAAATGTTCTAATTGTTCTGAGTGTTCTAAATGTTCTGAGTGTTCTAAATGTTCTGAGTGTTCTAAATGTTCTAATTGTTCTGAGTGTTGTAAATGTTCTGAGTGTTCTAAATGTTCTAATTGTTCTGAGTGTTCTAAATGTTCTGAGTGTTCTGAGTGTTCTAAATGTTCTGAGTGTTCTAAATGTTCTAATTGTTCTGAGTGTTCTAAATGTTCTAATTGTTCAGAGTGTTCTAAATGTTCTGAGTGTTCTAAATGTTCTGAGTGTTCTAAATGTTCTAATTGTTCTGAGTGTTCTAAATGTTCTGAGTGTTCTAAATGTTCTAATTGTTCTGAGTGTTCTAAATGTTCTGAGTGTTCTAAATGTTCTGAGTGTTCTAAATGTTCTGAGTGTTCTGAGTGTTCTAAATGTTCTAATTGTTCTGAGTGTTCTAGATGTTCTGAGTGTTCTAAATGTTCTAAATGTTCTGAATGTTCTAAATGTTCTAAATGTTCTAAATGTTCTAATTGTTCTGAGTGTTCTAATTGTTCTAATTGTTCTGAGTGTTCTAAATGTTCTGAGTGTTCTAAATGTTCTGAGTGTTCTGAGTGTTCTAAATGTTCTGAGTGTTCTGAGTGTTCTAAATGTTCCGAGTGTTCTAAATGTTCTAATTGTTCTGAGTGTTCTAAATGGTCTGAGTGTTCTAAATGTTCTAAATGTTCTGAGTGTTCTAAATGTTCTGAGTGTTCTAAATGTTCTAAATGTTCTAATTGTTCTGAGTGTTCTAAATATTCTGAGTGTTCTAAATGTTCTAAATGTTCTGAGTGTTCTAAATTTTCTGAGTGTTCTAAATGTTCTAATTGTTCTGAGTGTTCTAAATGTTCTGAGTGTTCTAAATGTTCTAATTGTTCTGAGTGTTCTAGATGTTCTGAGTGTTCTGAGTGTTCTAAATGTTCTGAGTGTTCTAAATGTTCTAATTGTTCTGAGTGTTCTAAATGTTCTGAGTGTTCTAAATGTTCTAATTGTTCTGAGTGTTCTAAATGTTCTGAGTGTTCTAAATATTCTAATTGTTCTGAGTGTTCTAAATGTTCTGAGTGTTCTGAGTGTTCTAAATGTTCTGAGTGTTCTAAATGTTCTAATTGTTCTGAGTGTTCTAAATGTTCTAATTGTTCTGAGTGTTCTAAATGTTCTGAGTGTTCTAAATGTTCTGAGTGTTCTAAATGTTCTAATTGTTCTGAGTGTTCTAAATGTTCTGAGTGTTCTAAATGTTCTGAGTGTTCTAAATGTTCTGAGTGTTCTAAATGTTCTAAATGTTCTGAATGTTCTAAATGTTCTAAATGTTCTAATTGTTCTGAGTGTTCTAATTGTTCTAATTGTTCTGAGTGTTCTAAATGTTCTGAGTGTTCTAAATGTTCTGAGTGTTCTGAGTGTTCTAAATGTTCCGATTGTTCTAAATGTTCTAATTGTTCTGAGTGTTCTAAATGTTCTGAGTGTTCTAAATGTTCTAATTGTTCTGAGTGTTCTAAATGTTCTGAGTGTTCTGAGTGTTCTAAATTTCTGAGTGTTCTAAATGTTCTAAATGTTCTGAGTGTTCTAAATGTTCTGATTGCTCTAAATGTTCTGAGTGTTCTAAATGTTCTAATTGTTCTGAGTGTTCTAAATGTTCTGAGTGTTCTGAGTGTTCTAAATGTTCTGAGTGTTCTAAATGTTCTAATTGTTCTGAGTGTTCTAAATGTTCTGAGTGTTCTAAATGTTCTGAGTGTTCTAAATGTTCTAATTGTTCTGAGTGTTCTAAATATTCTGAGTGTTCTAAATGTTCTAAATGTTCTGAGTGTTCTAAATTTTCTGAGTGTTCTAAATGTTCTAATTGTTCTGAGGGTTCTAAATGTTCTGAGTGTTCTGAGTGTTCTAAATGTTCTGAGTGTTCTAAATGTTCTAATTGTTCTGAGTGTTCTAAATGTTCTGAGTGTTCTAAATGTTCTAATTGTTCTGAGTGTTCTAGATGTTCTGAGTGTTCTGAGTGTTCTAAATGTTCTGAGTGTTCTAAATGTTCTGAGTGTTCTGAGTGTTCTAAATGTTCTGAGTGTTCTAAATGTTCTGAGTGTTCTGAGTGTTCTAAATGTTCTGAGTGTTCTAAATGTTCTAAATGTTCTGAGTGTTCTAAATTTTCTGAGTGTTCTAAATGTTCTAAATGTTCTGAGTGTTCTGAGTGTTCTAAATGTTCTGAGTGTTCTAAATGTTCTAATTGTTCTGAGTGTTCTAAATGTTCTGAGTGTTCTAAATGTTCTGAGTGTTCTAAATGTTCTGAGTGTTCTAAATGTTCTAATTGTTCTGAGTGTTCTAAATATTCTGAGTGTTCTGAGTGTTCTAAATGTTCTGAGTGTTCTAAATGTTCTAAATGTTCTGAGTGTTCTAAATGTTCTGAGTGTTCTAAATGTTCTGAGTGTTCTAAATGTTCTGAGTGTTCTAAATGTTCTAATTGTTCTGAGTGTTCTAAATGTTCTAATTGTTCTGAGTGTTCTAAATGTTCTGAGTGTTCTAAATGTTCTGAGTGTTCTAAATGTTCTAATTGTTCTGAGTGTTCTAAATGTTCTGAGTGTTCTAAATGTTCTAATTGTTCTGAGTGTTCTAAATGTTCTGAGTGTTCTGAGTGTTCTAAATGTTCTGAGTGTTCTAAATGTTCTAATTGTTCTGAGTGTTCTAAATGTTCTAATTGTTCTGAGTGTTCTAAATGTTCTGAGTGTTCTAAATGTTCTGAGTGTTCTAAATGTTCTAATTGTTCTGAGTGTTCTAAATGTTCTGAGTGTTCTAAATGTTCTAATTGTTCTGAGTGTTCTAAATGTTCTGAGTGTTCTAAATGTTCTGAGTGTTCTAAATGTTCTGAGTGTTCTGAGTGTTCTAAATGTTCTAATTGTTCTGAGTGTTCTAGATGTTCTGAGTGTTCTAAATGTTCTAAATGTTCTGAATGTTCTAAATGTTCTAAATGTTCTAAATGTTCTAATTGTTCTGAGTGTTCTAATTGTTCTAATTGTTCTGAGTGTTCTAAATGTTCTGAGTGTTCTAAATGTTCTGAGTGTTCTGAGTGTTCTAAATGTTCTGAGTGTTCTGAGTGTTCTAAATGTTCCGAGTGTTCTAAATGTTCTAATTGTTCTGAGTGTTCTAAATGGTCTGAGTGTTCTAAATGTTCTAAATGTTCTGAGTGTTCTAAATGTTCTGAGTGTTCTAAATGTTCTAAATGTTCTAATTGTTCTGAGTGTTCTAAATATTCTGAGTGTTCTAAATGTTCTAAATGTTCTGAGTGTTCTAAATTTTCTGAGTGTTCTAAATGTTCTAATTGTTCTGAGTGTTCTAAATGTTCTGAGTGTTCTAAATGTTCTAATTGTTCTGAGTGTTCTAGATGTTCTGAGTGTTCTGAGTGTTCTAAATGTTCTGAGTGTTCTAAATGTTCTAATTGTTCTGAGTGTTCTAAATGTTCTGAGTGTTCTAAATGTTCTAATTGTTCTGAGTGTTCTAAATGTTCTGAGTGTTCTAAATATTCTAATTGTTCTGAGTGTTCTAAATGTTCTGAGTGTTCTGAGTGTTCTAAATGTTCTGAGTGTTCTAAATGTTCTAATTGTTCTGAGTGTTCTAAATGTTCTAATTGTTCTGAGTGTTCTAAATGTTCTGAGTGTTCTAAATGTTCTGAGTGTTCTAAATGTTCTAATTGTTCTGAGTGTTCTAAATGTTCTGAGTGTTCTAAATGTTCTGAGTGTTCTAAATGTTCTGAGTGTTCTAAATGTTCTAAATGTTCTGAATGTTCTAAATGTTCTAAATGTTCTAATTGTTCTGAGTGTTCTAATTGTTCTAATTGTTCTGAGTGTTCTAAATGTTCTGAGTGTTCTAAATGTTCTGAGTGTTCTGAGTGTTCTAAATGTTCTGAGTGTTCTGAGTGTTCTAAATGTTCCGATTGTTCTAAATGTTCTAATTGTTCTGAGTGTTCTAAATGTTCTGAGTGTTCTAAATGTTCTAATTGTTCTGAGTGTTCTAAATGTTCTGAGTGTTCTGAGTGTTCTAAATTTCTGAGTGTTCTAAATGTTCTAAATGTTCTGAGTGTTCTAAATGTTCTGATTGCTCTAAATGTTCTGAGTGTTCTAAATGTTCTAATTGTTCTGAGTGTTCTAAATGTTCTGAGTGTTCTGAGTGTTCTAAATGTTCTGAGTGTTCTAAATGTTCTAATTGTTCTGAGTGTTCTAAATGTTCTGAGTGTTCTAAATGTTCTGAGTGTTCTAAATGTTCTAATTGTTCTGAGTGTTCTAAATATTCTGAGTGTTCTAAATGTTCTAAATGTTCTGAGTGTTCTAAATTTTCTGAGTTTTCTAAATGTTCTAATTGTTCTGAGTGTTCTAAATGTTCTGAGTGTTCTGAGTGTTCTAAATGTTCTGAGTGTTCTAAATGTTCTAATTGTTCTGAGTGTTCTAAATGTTCTGAGTGTTCTAAATGTTCTGAGTGTTCTAAATGTTCTAATTGTTCTGAGTGTTCTAGATGTTCTGAGTGTTCTGAGTGTTCTAAATGTTCTGAGTGTTCTAAATGTTCTAATTGTTCTGAGTGTTCTAAATGTTCTGAGTGTTCTAAATGTTCTGAGTGTTCTAAATGTTCTAATTGTTCTGAGTGTTCTAAATGTTCTGAGTGTTCTAAATGTTCTAATTGTTCTGAGTGTTCTAAATGTTCTGAGTGTTCTGAGTGTTCTAAATGTTCTGAGTGTTCTAAATGTTCTAATTGTTCTGAGTGTTCTAAATGTTCTAATTGTTCTGAGTGTTCTAAATGTTCTGAGTGTTCTAAATGTTCTGAGTGTTCTAAATGTTCTAATTGTTCTGAGTGTTCTAAATGTTCTGAGTGTTCTAAATGTTCTAATTGTTCTGAGTGTTCTAAATGTTCTGAGTGTTCTACATGTTCTGAGTGTTCTAATTGTTCTGAGTGTTCTAATTGTTCTAATTGTTCTGAGTGTTCTAAATGTTCTGAGTGTTCTAAATGTTCTGAGTGTTCTGAGTGTTCTAAATGTTCTGAGTGTTCTGAGTGTTCTAAATGTTCTGAGTGTTCTAAATGTTCTAATTGTTCTGCGTGTTCTAAATGTTCTGAGTGTTCTAAATGTTCTGAGTGTTCTGAGTGTTCTAAATGTTCTGAGTGTTCTAAATGTTCTGAGTGTTCTGAGTGTTCTAAATGTTCTGAGTGTTCTAAATGTTCTAAATGTTCTGAGTGTTCTACATTTTCTGAGTGTTCTAAATGTTCTAATTGTTCTGAGTGTTCTAAATGTTCTGAGTGTTCTGAGTGTTCTAAATGTTCTGAGTGTTCTAAATGTTCTAATTGTTCTGAGTGGTCTAAATGTTCTGAGTGTTCTAAATGTTCTGAGTGTTCTAAATGTTCTGAGTGTTCTAAATGTTCTAATTGTTCTGAGTGTTCTAAATATTCTGAGTGTTCTGAGTGTTCTAAATGTTCTGAGTGTTCTAAATGTTCTAAATGTTCTGAGTGTTCTAAATGTTCTGAGTGTTCTAAATGTTCTGAGTGTTCTAAATGTTCTGAGTGTTCTAAATGTTCTAATTGTTCTGAGTGTTCTAGATGTTCTGAGTGTTCTGAGTGTTCTAAATGTTCTGAGTGTTCTAAATGTTCTAATTGTTCTGAGTGTTCTAAATGTTCTGAGTGTTCTAAATGTTCTGAGTGTTCTAAATGTTCTAATTGTTCTGAGTGTTCTAAATGTTCTGAGTGTTCTAAATGTTCTAATTGTTCTGAGTGTTCTAAATGTTCTGAGTGTTCTGAGTGTTCTAAATGTTCTGAGTGTTCTAAATGTTCTAATTGTTCTGAGTGTTCTAAATGTTCTAATTGTTCTGAGTGTTCTAAATGTTCTTAGTGTTCTAAATGTTCTGAGTGTTCTAAATGTTCTAATTGTTCTGAGTGTTCTAAATGTTCTGAGTGTTCTAAATGTTCTAATTGTTCTGAGTGTTCTAAATGTTCTGAGTGTTCTAAATGTTCTGAGTGTTCTAAATGTTCTGAGTGTTCTGAGTGTTCTAAATGTTCTAATTGTTCTGAGTGTTCTAGATGTTCTGAGTGTTCTAAATGTTCTAAATGTTCTGAATGTTCTAAATGTTCTAAATGTTCTAATTGTTCTGAGTGTTCTAATTGTTCTAATTGTTCTGAGTGTTCTAAATGTTCTGAGTGTTCTAAATGTTCTGAGTGTTCTGAGTGTTCTAAATGTTCTGAGTGTTCTGAGTGTTCTAAATGTTCCGAGTGTTCTAAATGTTCTAATTGTTCTGAGTGTTCTAAATGGTCTGAGTGTTCTAAATGTTCTAAATGTTCTGAGTGTTCTAAATGTTCTGAGTGTTCTAAATGTTCTAAATGTTCTAATTGTTCTAAATGTTCTAAATGTTCTGAGTGTTCTAAATGTTCTGAGTGTTCTAAATGTTCTAATTGTTCTGAGTGTTCTAAATGTTCTGAGTGTTCTGAGTGTTCTGAGTGTTCTAAATGTTCTGAGTGTTCTAAATGTTCTGAGTGTTCTAAATGTTCTGAGTGTTCTGAGTGTTCTAAATGTTCTGAGTGTTCTGAGTGTTCTAAATGTTCCGAGTGTTCTAAATGTTCTAATTGTTCTGAGTGTTCTAAATGTTCTGAGTGTTCTAAATGTTCTAAATGTTCTGAGTGTTCTAAATGTTCTGAGTGTTCTAAATGTTCTAATTGTTCTAAATGTTCTGAGTGTTCTGAGTGTTCTAAATGTTCCGAGTGTTCTAAATGTTCTAATTGTTCTGAGTGTTCTAAATGTTCTGAGTGTTCTAAATGTTCTAAATGTTCTGAGTGTTCTAAATGTTCTGAGTGTTCTAAATGTTCTAATTGTTCTAAATGTTCTAAATGTTCTGAGTGTTCTAAATGTTCTGAGTGTTCTAAATTTTCTAATTGTTCTGAGTGTTCTAAATGTTCTGAGTGTTCTGAGTGTTCTAAATGTTCTGAGTGTTCTAAATGTTCTAATTGTTCTGCGTGTTCTAAATGTTCTGAGTGTTCTAAATGTTCTAATTGTTCTGAGTGTTCTAAATGTTCTGAGTGTTCTAAATGTTCTGAGTGTTCTGAGTGTTCTAAATGTTCTGAGTGTTCTAAATGTTCTAATTGTTCTGAGTGTTCTAAATGTTCTGAGTGTTCTACATTTTCTGAGTGTTCTAAATGTTCTAATTGTTCTGAGTGTTCTAAATGTTCTAATTGTTCTGAGTGTTCTAAATGTTCTGAGTGTTCTAAATGTTCTAATTGTTCTGAGTGTTCTAAATGTTCTGAGTGTTCTACATTTTCTGAGTGTTCTAAATGTTCTAATTGTTCTGAGTGTTCTAAATGTTCTAATTGTTCTGAGTGTTCTAAATGTTCTGAGTGTTCTAAATGTTCTAATTGTTCTGAGTGTTCTAAATGTTCTGAGTGTTCTACATTTTCTGAGTGTTCTAAATGTTCTAATTGTTCTGAGTGTTCTAAGGGCGGCAGGTAGCTTAGTGGTTAAGAGCGTTGTGCCAGTAACCGAAAGGTCGCTGGTTCTAATCCCCGAGCCGACTAGGTGAAAAATCTGTCGATGTGCACTTGAGCAAGGCACTTAACCCTAATTGCTCCTGTAAGTCGCTCTGGATAAGAGCGTCTGCTAAATGACCAATTTATTATTATTTTATTTATTAAATGTTCTGAGTGTTCTGAGTGTTCTAAATGTTCTAATTGTTCTGAGTGTTCTAGATGTTCTGAGTGTTCTAAATGTTCTAAATGTTCTGAATGTTCTAAATGTTCTAAATGTTCTAATTGTTCTGAGTGTTCTAATTGTTCTAATTGTTCTGAGTGTTCTAAATGTTCTGAGTGTTCTAAATGTTCTGAGTGTTCTAAATGTTCTAAATGTTCTGAGTGTTCTAAATGTTCTGAGTGTTCTAAATGTTCTAAATGTTCTAATTGTTCTAAATGTTCTAAATGTTCTGAGTGTTCTAAATGTTCTGAGTGTTCTAAATGTTCTAATTGTTCTGAGTGTTCTAAATGTTCTGAGTGTTCTGAGTGTTCTAAATGTTCTGAGTGTTCTAAATGTTCTGAGTGTTCTAAATGTTCTGAGTGTTCTGAGTGTTCTAAATGTTCTGAGTGTTCTGAGTGTTCTAAATGTTCCGAGTGTTCTAAATGTTCTAATTGTTCTGAGTGTTCTAAATGTTCTGAGTGTTCTAAATGTTCTAAATGTTCTGAGTGTTCTAAATGTTCTGAGTGTTCTAAATGTTCTAATTGTTCTAAATGTTCTGAGTGTTCTGAGTGTTCTAAATGTTCCGAGTGTTCTAAATGTTCTAATTGTTCTGAGTGTTCTAAATGTTCTGAGTGTTCTAAATGTTCTAAATGTTCTGAGTGTTCTAAATGTTCTGAGTGTTCTAAATGTTCTAATTGTTCTAAATGTTCTAAATGTTCTGAGTGTTCTAAATGTTCTGAGTGTTCTAAATTTTCTAATTGTTCTGAGTGTTCTAAATGTTCTGAGTGTTCTGAGTGTTCTAAATGTTCTGAGTGTTCTAAATGTTCTAATTGTTCTGCGTGTTCTAAATGTTCTGAGTGTTCTAAATGTTCTAATTGTTCTGAGTGTTCTAAATGTTCTGAGTGTTCTAAATGTTCTGAGTGTTCTGAGTGTTCTAAATGTTCTGAGTGTTCTAAATGTTCTAATTGTTCTGAGTGTTCTAAATGTTCTGAGTGTTCTACATTTTCTGAGTGTTCTAAATGTTCTAATTGTTCTGAGTGTTCTAAATGTTCTAATTGTTCTGAGTGTTCTAAATGTTCTGAGTGTTCTAAATGTTCTAATTGTTCTGAGTGTTCTAAATGTTCTGAGTGTTCTACATTTTCTGAGTGTTCTAAATGTTCTAATTGTTCTGAGTGTTCTAAATGTTCTAATTGTTCTGAGTGTTCTAAATGTTCTGAGTGTTCTAAATGTTCTAATTGTTCTGAGTGTTCTAAATGTTCTGAGTGTTCTACATTTTCTGAGTGTTCTAAATGTTCTAATTGTTCTGAGTGTTCTAAGGGCGGCAGGTAGCTTAGTGGTTAAGAGCGTTGTGCCAGTAACCGAAAGGTCGCTGGTTCTAATCCCCGAGCCGACTAGGTGAAAAATCTGTCGATGTGCACTTGAGCAAGGCACTTAACCCTAATTGCTCCTGTAAGTCGCTCTGGATAAGAGCGTCTGCTAAATGACCAATT
The DNA here is from genome assembly GCF_964263955.1 of Coregonus lavaretus. Lineage (NCBI taxonomy): Eukaryota > Metazoa > Chordata > Actinopteri > Salmoniformes > Salmonidae > Coregonus > Coregonus lavaretus. The sequence goes on from NW_028163503.1 coordinate 131,108, forward strand.
TATTATTATTTTATTTATTAAATGTTCTGAGTGTTCTGAGTGTTCTAAATGTTCTAATTGTTCTGAGTGTTCTAGATGTTCTGAGTGTTCTAAATGTTCTAAATGTTCTGAATGTTCTAAATGTTCTAAATGTTCTAATTGTTCTGAGTGTTCTAATTGTTCTAATTGTTCTGAGTGTTCTAAATGTACTGACTGTTCTAAATGTTCTGAGTGTTCTGAGTGTTCTAAATGTTCTGAGTGTTCTGAGTGTTCTAAATGTTCCGAGTGTTCTAAATGTTCTAATTGTTCTGAGTGTTCTAAATGGTCTGAGTGTTCTAAATGTTCTAAATGTTCTGAGTGTTCTAAATGTTCTGAGTGTTCTAAATGTTCTAAATGTTCTAATTGTTCTAAATGTTCTAAATGTTCTGAGTGTTCTAAATGTTCTGAGTGTTCTAAATGTTCTAATTGTTCTGAGTGTTCTAAATGTTCTGAGTGTTCTGAGTGTTCTAAATGTTCTGAGTGTTCTAAATGTTCTGAGTGTTCTAAATGTTCTGAGTGTTCTAAATGTTCTGAGTGTTCTGAGTGTTCTAAATGTTCTGAGTGTTCTGAGTGTTCTAAATGTTCCGAGTGTTCTAAATGTTCTAATTGTTCTGAGTGTTCTAAATGTTCTGAGTGTTCTAAATGTTCTAAATGTTCTGAGTGTTCTAAATGTTCTGAGTGTTCTAAATGTTCTAATTGTTCTAAATGTTCTAAATGTTCTGAGTGTTCTAAATGTTCTGAGTGTTCTAAATTTTCTAATTGTTCTGAGTGTTCTAAATGTTCTGAGTGTTCTGAGTGTTCTAAATGTTCTGAGTGTTCTAAATGTTCTAATTGTTCTGCGTGTTCTAAATGTTCTGAGTGTTCTAAATGTTCTGAGTGTTCTGAGTGTTCTAAATGTTCTGAGTGTTCTAAATGTTCTGAGTGTTCTGAGTGTTCTAAATGTTCTGAGTGTTCTAAATGTTCTAATTGTTCTGAGTGTTCTAAATGTTCTGAGTGTTCTACATTTTCTGAGTGTTCTAAATGTTCTAATTGTTCTGAGTGTTCTAAATGTTCTGAGTGTTCTAAATGTTCTAATTGTTCTGAGTGTTCTAAATGTTCTAATTGTTCTGAGTGTTCTAAATGTTCTGAGTGTTCTAAATGTTCTAATTGTTCTGAGTGTTCTAAATGTTCTGAGTGTTCTAAATGTTCTAATTGTTCTGAGTGTTCTAAATGTTCTGAGTGTTCTAAATGTTCTGAGTGTTCTAAATGTTCTAATTGTTCTGAGTGTTCTAAATGTTCTGAGTGTTCTAAATGTTCTAATTGTTCTGAGTGTTCTAAATGTTCTGAGTGTTCTACATTTTCTGAGTGTTCTAAATGTTCTAATTGTTCTGAGTGTTCTAAATGTTCTGAGTGTTCTAAATGTTCTAATTGTTCTGAGTGTTCTAAATGTTCTAATTGTTCTGAGTGTTCTAAATGTTCTGAGTGTTCTAAATGTTCTAATTGTTCTGAGTGTTCTAAATGTTCTGAGTGTTCTAAATGTTCTAATTGTTCTGAGTGTTCTAAATGTTCTGAGTGTTCTAAATGTTCTGAGTGTTCTAAATGTTCTAAATGTTCTGAATGTTCTAAATGTTCTAAATGTTCTAATTGTTCTGAGTGTTCTAATTGTTCTAATTGTTCTGAGTGTTCTAAATGTACTGACTGTTCTAAATGTTCTGAGTGTTCTGAGTGTTCTAAATGTTCTGAGTGTTCTGAGTGTTCTAAATGTTCCGAGTGTTCTAAATGTTCTAATTGTTCTGAGTGTTCTAAATGGTCTGAGTGTTCTAAATGTTCTAAATGTTCTGAGTGTTCTAAATGTTCTGAGTGTTCTAAATGTTCTAAATGTTCTAATTGTTCTAAATGTTCTAAATGTTCTGAGTGTTCTAAATGTTCTGAGTGTTCTAAATGTTCTAATTGTTCTGAGTGTTCTAAATGTTCTGAGTGTTCTGAGTGTTCTAAATGTTCTGAGTGTTCTAAATGTTCTGAGTGTTCTAAATGTTCTGAGTGTTCTAAATGTTCTGAGTGTTCTGAGTGTTCTAAATGTTCTGAGTGTTCTGAGTGTTCTAAATGTTCCGAGTGTTCTAAATGTTCTAATTGTTCTGAGTGTTCTAAATGTTCTGAGTGTTCTAAATGTTCTAAATGTTCTGAGTGTTCTAAATGTTCTGAGTGTTCTAAATGTTCTAATTGTTCTAAATGTTCTAAATGTTCTGAGTGTTCTAAATGTTCTGAGTGTTCTAAATTTTCTAATTGTTCTGAGTGTTCTAAATGTTCTGAGTGTTCTGAGTGTTCTAAATGTTCTGAGTGTTCTAAATGTTCTAATTGTTCTGCGTGTTCTAAATGTTCTGAGTGTTCTAAATGTTCTGAGTGTTCTGAGTGTTCTAAATGTTCTGAGTGTTCTAAATGTTCTGAGTGTTCTGAGTGTTCTAAATGTTCTGAGTGTTCTAAATGTTCTAATTGTTCTGAGTGTTCTAAATGTTCTGAGTGTTCTACATTTTCTGAGTGTTCTAAATGTTCTAATTGTTCTGAGTGTTCTAAATGTTCTGAGTGTTCTAAATGTTCTAATTGTTCTGAGTGTTCTAAATGTTCTAATTGTTCTGAGTGTTCTAAATGTTCTGAGTGTTCTAAATGTTCTAATTGTTCTGAGTGTTCTAAATGTTCTGAGTGTTCTAAATGTTCTAATTGTTCTGAGTGTTCTAAATGTTCTGAGTGTTCTAAATGTTCTGAGTGTTCTAAATGTTCTAATTGTTCTGAGTGTTCTAAATGTTCTGAGTGTTCTAAATGTTCTAATTGTTCTGAGTGTTCTAAATGTTCTGAGTGTTCTACATTTTCTGAGTGTTCTAAATGTTCTAATTGTTCTGAGTGTTCTAAATGTTCTGAGTGTTCTAAATGTTCTAATTGTTCTGAGTGTTCTAAATGTTCTAATTGTTCTGAGTGTTCTAAATGTTCTGAGTGTTCTAAATGTTCTAATTGTTCTGAGTGTTCTAAATGTTCTGAGTGTTCTAAATGTTCTAATTGTTCTGAGTGTTCTAAATGTTCTGAGTGTTCTAAATGTTCTGAGTGTTCTAAATGTTCTAATTGTTCTGAGTGTTCTAAATGTTCTGAGTGTTCTAAATGTTCTAATTGTTCTGAGTGTTCTAAATGTTCTAATTGTTCTGAGTGTTCTAAATGTTCTGAGTGTTCTAAATGTTCTAATTGTTCTGAGTGTTCTAAATGTTCTGAGTGTTCTAAATGTTCTAATTGTTCTGAGTGTTCTAAATGTTCTGAGTGTTCTAAATGTTCTGAGTGTTCTAAATGTTCTAATTGTTCTGAGTGTTCGAAATGTTCTGAGTGTTCTAAATGTTCTAATTGTTCTGAGTGTTCTAAATGTTCTGAGTGTTCTAAATGTTCTAATTGTTCTGAGTGTTCTAAATGTTCTGAGTGTTCTAAATGTTCTGAGTGTTCTAAATGTTCTAATTGTTTTGAGTGTTCTAAATGTTCTAATTGTTTTGAGTGTTCTAAATGTTCTGAGTGTTCTAAATGTTCTAAATGTTTAGAGTTCTAAATTTTCTGAGTGTTCTAAATGTTCTGAGTGTTCTAAATGTTCTAATTGTTCTGAGTGTTCTAAATGTTCTGAGTGTTCTAAATGTTCTGAGTGTTCTAAATGTTCTAATTGTTTTGAGTGTTCTAAATGTTCTAATTGTTTTGAGTGTTCTAAATGTTCTGAGTGTTCTAAATGTTCTAAATGTTTAGAGTTCTAAATTTTCTGAGTGTTCTAAATGTTCTGAGTGTTCTAAATGTTCTAATTGTTCTGAGTGTTCTAAATGTTCTGAGTGTTCTAAATGTTCTGAGTGTTCTAAATGTTCTAATTGTTCTGAGTGTTCTAAATGTTCTGAGTGTTCTAAATGTTCTGAGTGTTCTAAATGTTCTGAGTGTTCTGAGTGTTCTAAATGTTCTGAGTGTTCTGAGTGTTCTAAATGTTCCGAGTGTTCTAAATGTTCTAATTGTTCTGAGTGTTCTAAATGTTCTGAGTGTTCTAAATGTTCTAAATGTTCTGAGTGTTCTAAATGTTCTGAGTGTTCTAAATGTTCTAATTGTTCTAAATGTTCTAAATGTTCTGAGTGTTCTAAATGTTCTGAGTGTTCTAAATTTTCTAATTGTTCTGAGTGTTCTAAATGTTCTGAGTGTTCTGAGTGTTCTAAATGTTCTGAGTGTTCTAAATGTTCTAATTGTTCTGCGTGTTCTAAATGTTCTGAGTGTTCTAAATGTTCTGAGTGTTCTGAGTGTTCTAAATGTTCTGAGTGTTCTAAATGTTCTGAGTGTTCTGAGTGTTCTAAATGTTCTGAGTGTTCTAAATGTTCTAATTGTTCTGAGTGTTCTAAATGTTCTGAGTGTTCTACATTTTCTGAGTGTTCTAAATGTTCTAATTGTTCTGAGTGTTCTAAATGTTCTGAGTGTTCTAAATGTTCTAATTGTTCTGAGTGTTCTAAATGTTCTAATTGTTCTGAGTGTTCTAAATGTTCTGAGTGTTCTAAATGTTCTAATTGTTCTGAGTGTTCTAAATGTTCTGAGTGTTCTAAATGTTCTAATTGTTCTGAGTGTTCTAAATGTTCTGAGTGTTCTAAATGTTCTGAGTGTTCTAAATGTTCTAATTGTTCTGAGTGTTCGAAATGTTCTGAGTGTTCTAAATGTTCTAATTGTTCTGAGTGTTCTAAATGTTCTGAGTGTTCTAAATGTTCTAATTGTTCTGAGTGTTCTAAATGTTCTGAGTGTTCTAAATGTTCTGAGTGTTCTAAATGTTCTGAGTGTTCTAAATGTTCTAAATGTTCTGAATGTTCTAAATGTTCTAAATGTTCTAATTGTTCTGAGTGTTCTAATTGTTCTAATTGTTCTGAGTGTTCTAAATGTTCTGAGTGTTCTAAATGTTCTGAGTGTTCTAAATGTTCTGAGTGTTCTGAGTGTTCTAAATGTTCCGAGTGTTCTAAATGTTCTAATTGTTCTGAGTGTTCTAAATGTTCTGAGTGTTCTAAATGTTCTAATTGTTCTGAGTGTTCTAAATGTTCTAATTGTTCTGAGTTTTCTAAATGTTCTGAGTGTTCTGAGTGTTCTAAATTTCTGAGTGTTCTAAATGTTCTGAGTGTTCTAAATGTTCTGAGTGTTCTAAATGTTCTAAATGTTCTGAATGTTCTAAATGTTCTAAATGTTCTAATTGTTCTGAGTGTTCTAATTGTTCTAATTGTTCTGAGTGTTCTAAATGTTCTGAGTGTTCTAAATGTTCTGAGTGTTCTGAGTGTTCTAAATGTTCTGAGTGTTCTGAGTGTTCTAAATGTTCCGAGTGTTCTAAATGTTCTAATTGTTCTGAGTGCTCTAAATGTTCTGAGTGTTCTAAATGTTCTAATTGTTCTGAGTGTTCTAAATGTTCTGAGTGTTCTGAGTGTTCTAAATATTCTGAGTGTTCTAAATGTTCTAAATGTTCTGAGTGTTCTAAATTTTCTGAGTGTTCTAAATGTTCTAATTGTTCTGAGTGTTCTAAATGTTCTGAGTGTTCTGAGTGTTCTAAATGTTCTGAGTGTTCTAAATGTTCTGAGTGTTCTGAGTGTTCTAAATGTTCTGAGTGTTCTAAATGTTCTAATTGTTCTGAGTGTTCTAGATGTTCTGAGTGTTCTGAGTGTTCTAAATGTTCTGAGTGTTCTAAATGTTCTAATTGTTCTGAGTGTTCTAAATGTTCTGAGTGTTCTAAATGTTCTGAGTGTTCTAAATGTTCTAATTGTTCTGAGTGTTCTAAATGTTCTGAGTGTTCTAAATATTCTAATTGTTCTGAGTGTTCTAAATGTTCTGAGTGTTCTAAATGTTCTGAGTGTTCTAAATGTTCTAAATGTTCTGAATGTTCTAAATGTTCTAAATGTTCTAATTGTTCTGAGTGTTCTAATTGTTCTAATTGTTCTGAGTGTTCTAAATGTTCTGAGTGTTCTAAATGTTCTGAGTGTTCTAAATGTTCTGAGTGTTCTGAGTGTTCTAAATGTTCCGAGTGTTCTAAATGTTCTAATTGTTCTGAGTGTTCTAAATGTTCTGAGTGTTCTAAATGTTCTAATTGTTCTGAGTGTTCTAAATGTTCTAATTGTTCTGAGTTTTCTAAATGTTCTGAGTGTTCTGAGTGTTCTAAATTTCTGAGTGTTCTAAATGTTCTGAGTGTTCTAAATGTTCTGAGTGTTCTAAATGTTCTAAATGTTCTGAATGTTCTAAATGTTCTAAATGTTCTAATTGTTCTGAGTGTTCTAATTGTTCTAATTGTTCTGAGTGTTCTAAATGTTCTGAGTGTTCTAAATGTTCTGAGTGTTCTGAGTGTTCTAAATGTTCTGAGTGTTCTGAGTGTTCTAAATGTTCCGAGTGTTCTAAATGTTCTAATTGTTCTGAGTGCTCTAAATGTTCTGAGTGTTCTAAATGTTCTAATTGTTCTGAGTGTTCTAAATGTTCTGAGTGTTCTGAGTGTTCTAAATATTCTGAGTGTTCTAAATGTTCTAAATGTTCTGAGTGTTCTAAATTTTCTGAGTGTTCTAAATGTTCTAATTGTTCTGAGTGTTCTAAATGTTCTGAGTGTTCTGAGTGTTCTAAATGTTCTGAGTGTTCTAAATGTTCTGAGTGTTCTGAGTGTTCTAAATGTTCTGAGTGTTCTAAATGTTCTAATTGTTCTGAGTGTTCTAGATGTTCTGAGTGTTCTGAGTGTTCTAAATGTTCTGAGTGTTCTAAATGTTCTAATTGTTCTGAGTGTTCTAAATGTTCTGAGTGTTCTAAATGTTCTGAGTGTTCTAAATGTTCTAATTGTTCTGAGTGTTCTAAATGTTCTGAGTGTTCTAAATATTCTAATTGTTCTGAGTGTTCTAAATGTTCTGAGTGTTCTGAGTGTTCTAAATGTTCTGAGTGTTCTAAATGTTCTAATTGTTCTGAGTGTTCTAAATGTTCTAATTGTTCTGAGTGTTCTAAATGTTCTGAGTGTTCTAAATTTTCTGAGTGTTCTAAATGTTCTAATTGTTCTGAGTGTTCTAAATGTTCTGAGTGTTCTAAATGTTCTAATTGTTCTGAGTGTTCTAAATGTTCTGAGTGTTCTAAATATTCTAATTGTTCTGAGTGTTCTAAATGTTCTGAGTGTTCTGAGTGTTCTAAATGTTCTGAGTGTTCTAAATGTTCTAATTGTTCTGAGTGTTCTAAATGTTCTAATTGTTCTGAGTGTTCTAAATGTTCTGAGTGTTCTAAATGTTCTGAGTGTTCTAAATGTTCTAATTGTTCTGAGTGTTCTAAATGTTCTGAGTGTTCTAAATGTTCTAATTGTTCTGAGTGTTCTAAATGTTCTGAGTGTTCTAAATGTTCTGAGTGTTCTAAATGTTCTGAGTGTTCTAAATGTTCTAAATGTTCTGAATGTTCTAAATGTTCTAAATGTTCTAATTGTTCTGAGTGTTCTAATTGTTCTAATTGTTCTGAGTGTTCTAAATGTTCTGAGTGTTCTAAATGTTCTGAGTGTTCTGAGTGTTCTAAATGTTCTGAGTGTTCTGAGTGTTCTAAATGTTCCGAGTGTTCTAAATGTTCTAATTGTTCTGAGTGTTCTAAATGTTCTGATTGTTCTAAATGTTCTAATTGTTCTGAGTGTTCTAAATGTTATAATTGTTCTGAGTTTTCTAAATGTTCTGAGTGTTCTGAGTGTTCTAAATTTCTGAGTGTTCTAAATGTTCTAAATGTTCTGAGTGTTCTAAATGTTCTGATTGCTCTAAATGTTCTGAGTGTTCTAAATGTTCTAATTGTTCTGAGTGTTCTAAATGTTCTGAGTGTTCTGAGTGTTCTAAATGTTCTGAGTGTTCTAAATGTTCTAATTGTTCTGAGTGTTCTAATTGTTCTGAGTGTTCTAAATATTCTGAGTGTTCTAAATGTTCTAAATGTTCTGAGTGTTCTAAATTTTCTGAGTGTTCTAAATGTTCTAATTGTTCTGAGTGTTCTAAATGTTCTGAGTGTTCTGAGTGTTCTAAATGTTCTGAGTGTTCTAAATGTTCTAATTGTT
>NW_028163502.1:0-18599 GCF_964263955.1 Coregonus lavaretus
TGGACTTGTGCGGACGAATACGGACGGGATACTTGTCTAAGATTACATTGGACGGAGTCGAAAGATATGGAGGGCACAGGTATTTGTCATTAATCCATTAATAGCAATAGACTGAGTAGATCAGTCAAGGGATGACGGAGTCAATTCGACTAACCCGTCCACTATGAAAGATGTTCTCCTCCAAGAATGGAACCAAGGGGAAGTGGAGGGGGTCCCTGATGATAATCTCTGGTTAAAGTGGATGAAGTACACCGCTAGGGCCTTGGAGGAGGCCAATTGTTATGTATGCTCCATTGGGCGACCGACAATGTTGACCGCCCCAATGCCAAAGGCAATGTTTCCCTGTGTATTAGACCTGGGGTCCAATCAAAAAGAGCCCAATTGGGCTGGCAAAGTTGACTTACTCGGCCAGCCCACCTAGATTCACTTTAACTCCTGGCGAATACCAGTGTTACAGACATAGAAATGGCACCCGTAACTTGGGTTATTTTGATGGCTGTAAGGAGATAATTAATGTGACTGATTTAGGTAAGGAAGAGAGGGGAAAAAATTATGAACCTTACCATCCCTCTGACTGATGTGTGGTGGCCACGTACTAACAAAGGGAGCATTCGACAGACATTACCAGAAGGATGGGTGGGTACTTGTGCACCAGTATTGTTGGTCCAAACCTGTAAGAATTAGTCATCAAAGACCAGTGACAGGAAGAATAATCAGGAGGAGAAGAAATATAGGTCAGGAAGGAAATAGCCCAATTTGGATAGATGGTATAGGCATCCCCAGGGGTGTTCCAGATGAATACAAAGCTATGAATCAAATATGGGAGGGTTTTACCACAACATTTTTCTGGTGGCTGACAATAAACAAGAATGTGGATTGGATAAATTATATATATTACAACCAACAACGATTTATTAACCAGACTAGGGATGCAGTAAAGGGCATCTCCGAGCAATTATCCGCCATCCCGCTCATAACTTAGTAGAGGTTGGTTCTAGATCAGGCAGAAAGGGCCAGTGTCTATAGAATGATAAGCCATTGTTGCACATTTATCCCTAACAACACCACACTGGATGGAACAGTCACCAGAGCTCTTACAGAATTAACTGCACTAAGTGAAGAATGAACTGAGAACTCAGAAGTTAGTACATTGTGGATAGGGTGGTTTGATGAAATGTTTGGTAAATGGAAAACCATAGCAGCCACCATCTTAGGAGCGGTCAGTGTTTGTATGGGTATTCTTGTATTATGTGGTTGTTGTCTTGTTCATTGTGTCCGAAGATTGGTGAGTCAGGCGTTGGTGAAATGCAGTATCTAAACAATGATGAGAGATGTGAGTATAACAGCGCCGGAAGAAGATGGCTGCCGTTTTACAGCCCTCTAACCAATTGTACTATTATGTGTGTTTTTCCGCGTTATTTGTAATTTATTTTGTACATAATGTTTCTGCCATCGTCTCTTATAACCAAAGAGAGCTTCTGGATATCAGGACAGCGAGTACTCACCTCGCGTTGGACGAACACTTTTTCTTCAACGAGGCGTTCGCGAAGGATATTCTACAGACTCCCGACAAGGCCCAGATCCCCGTCATTCGCGTGAGGAAGAGACGGAGATACCGTGGACGCAGATCCGGGTGCCTTGTAAGGATCCGACGGCGAACGAGTAAACTGCCTCTCCCATCAATCCTATTAGCCAACGTTCAAGCTTTGGAGAATAAAATGGACGATTTAAGATTACGGTTATCCTACCAACGGGACATTAAAAACTGTAATATCTTATGTTTCACGGAGTCGTGGCTGAACGACGACAATGATAACATTCAGCTAGCAGGCTATACGCTACATCGGCAGGACAGAACGGCAGACTCGGGTAAGACGAGGGGTGGCGGTCTCTGTATATTTGTAAACAACAGCTGGTGCACAAAATCAAATACTAAGGAAGTCTCAAGGTTTTGCTCGCCTGAGGTAGAGTATCTTATGATAAGCTGTAGACCACACTATTTACCAAGAGAGTTTTCATCTATATTTTTCATAGCTGTCTATTTACCACCACAAACCAATGCTGGCATTAAGATTGCACTGAATGAGTTGTACAAGGCCATTAATCAACAGGAAAACGCTCATCCAGATGCAGCGCTCTTAGTAGCAGGGGACTTTAATGCAGGGAAACTTAAATCCGTTCTACCTAATTTCTACCAGCATGTTAAATGTGCAACCAGAGGGGAAAAAACTCTAGACCACCTTTACTCCACACACAGAGACGCATACAAAGCTCTCCCTCGCCCTCCATTTGGCAAATCTGACCATAACTCTATCCTCCTGATTCCTGCTTATAAGCAAAAACTGAAGCAGGAAGCACCAGTGATTCGGCTAATAAAAAAGTGGTCAGATGACGCAGATGCTAAGCTACAGGACTGTTTTGCTAGCACAGACTGGAACATGTTCCGGGATTCTTCAGACAGCATTGAGGAGTACACCACATCAGTCACTGGCTTCATCAATAAGTGCATCGATGATGTCGTCCCCACAGTGACCGTACGTACATACCCCAACCAGAAGCCATGGATTACAGGAAACATCCGCACTGAGCTAAAGGGTAGAGCTGCCGCTTTCAAGGAACGGGACTCTAACCCGGACGCTTATAAGAAATCCCGCTATGACCTCCGACGAACCATCAAAGAGGCAAAGAGTCAATACAGGTCTAAGATTGAATCATACTACACTGGCTCTGACGCTCGTCGGATGTGGCAGGGCTTGAAAACTATTACAGACTACAAAGGGAAGCACAGCCGCGAAATGCCCAGTGACACAAGCCTACCAGACGAGCTAAACCACTTCTATGCTCGCTTCGAGGCAAGCAACACTGAAGCATGCATGAGAGCACCAGCTGTTCCGGACGACTATGTGATCACGCTCTCCGTAGCCGATGTGAGTAAGACTTTTAAGCAGGTCAACATTCACAAGGCCGCAGGGCCAGACGGATTACCAGGACGTGTACTCCGAGCATGTGCTTACCAACTGGCAAGTGTCTTCACTGACATTTTCAACATGTCCCTGACTGAGTCTGTAATACCAACATGTTTCAAGCAGACCACCATAGTCCCCGTGCCCAAGAACTCTAAGATAACCTGCCTAAATGACTACCGACCCGTGGCACTGACGTCTGTAGCCATGAAGTGCTTTGAAAGACTGGTCATGGCTCACATCAACAGCATAATCCCAGAAACCCTAGACCCACTCCAATTTGCATACCGCCCCAACAGATCCACAGATGATGCAATCTCTATCGCACTCCACACTGCCCTTTCCCACCTGGACAAGAGGAACACCTACGTGAGAATGCTATTCATTGACTACAGCTCAGCATTCAACACCATACTGCCCTCAAAGCTCATCACTAAGCTAAGGATCCTGGGACTAAACACCTCCCTCTGCAACTGGATCCTGGACTTCCTGACGGGCCGCCCCCAGGTGGTAAGGGTAGGTAACAACACATCTGCCACACTGATCCTCAACACGGGGGCCCCTCAGGGGTGCGTGCTCAGTCCCCTCCTGTACTCTCTGTTCACCCATGACTGCATGGCCAGGCACGACTCCAACACCATCATTAAGTTTGCCGACGACACAACAGTGGTAGGCCTGATCACCGACAACGATGAGACAGCCTATAGGGAGGAGGTCAGAGATCTGGCCGTGTGGTGCCAGGACAACAACCTCTCCCTCAACGTGACCAAGACAAAGGAGATGATTGTGGACTACAGGAAAAAAAAGAGGACTGAGCACGCCCCCATTCTCATCGACGGGGCTGTAGTGGAACAGGTTGAGAGCTTCAAGTTCCTTGGTGTCCACATCACCAACGAACTATCATGGTCCAAACACACCAAGACAGTCGTGAAGAGGGCACGACAAAGCCTATTCCCCCTCAGGAGACTAAAGAGATTTGGCATGGGTCCTCAGATCCTCAAAAAATTCTACAGCTGCACCATCGAGAGCATCCTGACTGGTTGCATCACCGCCTGGTATGGCAACTGCTTGGCCTCTGACCGCAAGGCACTACAGAGGGTAGTGCGTACGGCCCAGTACATCACAGGGGCAAAGCTCCCTGCCATCCAGGACCTCTATACCAGGCGGTGTCAGAGGAAGGCCCTCAAAATTGTCAAAGACTCCAGTCACCCTAGTCATAGACTGTTCTCTCTGCTACCGCACGGCAAGCGGTACCGGAGTGCCAAGTCTAGGTCCAAAAGACTTCTCAACAGCTTCTACCCCCAAGCCATAAGACTCCTGAACAGCTAATCATGGCTACCCGGACTATTTGCACTGCCCCCCCACCCCATACTTTTTACGCTGCTGCTACTCTGTTAAGTATTTATGCATAGTCACTTTAACTCTACCCACATGTACATATTACCTCAACTACCTCAACTAGCCGGTGCCCCCGCACATTGACTATGCAACGGTACCCCCCTGTATATATAGCCTCCCTACTGTCACTTTATTCTATTGTATATATAGCCTCCCTACTGTCACTTTATTTTTACTTCTGCTCTTTTTTTCTCAACACTTTTTTGTTGTTGTTTTATTCTTACTTTTTTGTTTAAAATAAATGCACTGTTGGTTAAGGGCTGTAAGTAAGCATTTCACTGTAATGTCTGCACCTGTTGTATTCGGCGCATGTGACCAATAAAATTTGATTTGATTTGATTTGAGATGGACTGACTCCGGACTCTGGCCAGGGGAATGTGAAAAACGATCCTCCAGGCTTGGTGGATGACGAGGATTTGGACCCTGAAAGACCGCAATTGGATGAAATGTTTATTAGTTCTGACGTAATCTCTGAGATTAATCATGCTTGTAAAATACATGTATCCTGAATGTGAAAACATTTAGTCAAAGGAGTGGATTGTTAGATTAATTTGTATTTTAAGAATAATGACTAAAGGATTTCACCCCAAATACAGTATAAATGTGTGAACGGTGTTAAGAGTTATAATGTAGTGGCAACCCACTAACAGAGGGGGGCGGGACTAAACATTCCAGGGTGAAGGAGACTGCGGAAACTGTTTAAGAAAGCCTCCTAAAGGTGGGCGTAGCAAAGTGCCTTTGTGTGTCAAGGGGTATAAAACAGTATGTATGGGTTTTTGGCGCCAGAGCTCTCCATGAATAAAAATACAGATCATTCTTGCTGGTTGTGGACCTTGAATCATTTATGATTAAAACCAGAGCCTTACAACCCCTGGTAATGATTCAAGCTTAGGTTGAATTAGAGATATAAATCCTTGTGACAGGGACTGAGCACGCAACCCTGAGGGGCCCCCGTGTTGAGGATCAGCGTGGCGGATGTGTTGTTACCTACCGTTACCACCTGGGGGCGGCCCGTCAGGAAGTCCAGGATCCAGTTGCAGAGGGAGGGGTTTAGTCCCAGGGTCCTTAGCTAAGTGATGAGCTTAGGGATGTACAGTATGTGATTGGGTCTCACAGATACCTTTGTTTCTAATGTTAGAGTCACTATAGTGAGAGTGAGTGAATGATGCTCTCTGTAGTGAGCACGCTAGCACAAACAGACAGCCCACAGGCCTATGTTCTGAGTTGTCGTTAGTTTTTATTCATGACGCCATGCATAGTTTCTCTATTTTTAACTGTCCCCATTGTCCCACAGTATGTCTGTAGACGAATACTGAGCTATGAAATAAGAGTATATTAGACAATGGCTGGGATTTTGTTAATGGTTTAAACATGTTGTCATCGGTCAAACATTTGCAAATGGATGAATATCCATCAGCCACTGAAAGGTCACAGAGTACCTTCTGTTCCTGCTGCAGGGAGGTTGGCTGCAGTATGGTCCTGAACAAATGCCATTGAGACTGGACCTGCTTAGGTGGAAACTGTGCAACCATTCCGTGTCTACTGTGGAGAGCCAGCCACCTTCCTGTTGTGGGTTTTGATGATGTTGGTTGCAGAGTTGCTTCTGTACTTTTTCGATACTAGAACCTGAAAAACGGTTCGGTACTAGAATTTTTGTTACTTTCGGTACTTCTATCAAATTTGTCTCACGTCGTGCACTGATTGCAGTGGTGATCGGTTGCTACAACCTAGCCTATGAATGAAAGTTTACATCGTAGGTGCACACAGGTCGAGAGAAAAATTTGAGGTGACAGACAGTGACACATGGACAGACAGTGACACATTCAATACCACCTTGCACACTCTTGCCTGCATCTAGCTGATCTAGGGAGTAATCATTAGTCCAACAGTTGCAAACAAGAGTTTCTGTTGGACAAATTCGTTCAGTTAGCTTCCGTTTAAGAAACGTTTTTCTACAGAATCGTCGGAATGAATACACCCCTGATCACATGTATACACAGTTCACTTTCATAGCAGCCACATTGTATTCCTTCTCGCATCTATGTGCTCTCCTCCTCTCACCTTTTCCCTTCGCTTGTGGACTTCAATACACAGCACATCAACTGTCTGTGACCAGGCAAAAAAACCTCTCCAATCCAAACCATATCATAACCGCTAACCGCTACACACAGCCTACATAGTAGTCACCATATTAGCTAAAGTAATGTCATAGTCAACATAGCTAATAGAACTAATGCATTAGTTAACCTGCTACAATCATGCAGTACAGTGTACAGTCAGTAAGCAGTTTAGCAGCTACACCGGTGAGCCCCGGTGGCAATAAATTAGTCAAACCAAAAGCTTACCTTGACTTGGAAGAGGTCCAGTGTTTGATAGTCATAGCCAGCTAGCTAAAATAGCATCCCTCTGTTTGAGCCAGGTGTTTGAGTAGGCTAAACTAGCTAGCTGCATTTGCTAGCTAAGAAAGTGAAAAAAAAAGACGAAATATAACCTAATTACTTTGCTCTCTCCCTCCGGCTGTGGGCTTTCACTCTCATTGTGACCCATAGCTCCCCTCGTCTTCTCCTTCTCCACCTCTCTTTAGTCATTCCCTCTACCCACACCACTCTCTCTCTCTCTCTCTCTCTCTCTCTCTCTCTCTCTCTCTCTCTCTCTCTCTCTTTTGCTCTCTGTCTCTCTCTCTTGCTTCTCCTTCATTTTTTAATAAATTAATTCAAAACTGTGAACTATTGTCTTTCTCTCTCTTTGAGTCAAGTACACATTTCATGCACTGCAGTGTTAACTAGCTGTAGCTTATGCTTTCAGTACTAGATTCATTTTCTGATCCTTTGATTGGGTGGACAACATGTCAGTTCATGCTGCAAGAGCTCTGTTAGGTTGGAGGACATCCTCTGGAAGTTGTCATAATTACTGTGTAAGTCTATGGAAGGGGGTGAGAACCATGAGCCTCCTAGGTTTTGTATTGAAGTCAATATGCCCAGAGGAGGACGGAAGCTAGCTGTCCTCCGGCTACACCATGGTGCTACCCTACAGAGTGCTATTGAGGCTACTGTGGACCTTCATTGCAAAACAGTGTGTTTTAATCAATTATTTGGTGAAGTGAATATATTTACTATATTTGATCTAAAAAGGATAACTTTTTAAATCTTTCACTATTTCTATGAAATTCACTGAGGATGATCCTTCCCTTCCTCCTCTGAGGAGCCTCCGCTGAATGATTGAGAGAGGTTCAAGTTTGTCCATCAGACATGGTTCAAACAAGTTTCCGGGTAGAGAACATCACTTCTAAAATGAGATCATATGAATTAGTACATACTTGTGCTAACTGAATACAAAACCAAATGAAACTTTTCCGATAATGTTATACTTATGATAATAAATAGGATTATTACACCTACAGTGCATTCAGAAAGTTTTCAGACCCCTTGACTTTTTCCACATTTTGTTACGTTACAGCCTTATTCTAAAATTGATTAACCCTTCTCTGCAGATCCTCTCAAGCTCTGTCAGGTTTGATGGGGAGCGTTGCGGCACAGCTATTTTCAGGTCTCTCCAGAGATGTTAAATCGGGTTCAAGTCCGGGCTGTGGCTGGGCCACTCAAGGACATTCAGAGACTTGTCCCGAAGCCACTCCTGCATTGTCTTGGCTGTGTTCTATGGGTCATTGTCCTGTTGGAAGGTGAACCTTCGCCCCAATCTGAGGTCCTGAGCGCTCTGGAGCGGGTTTTCATCGAGGATATCTCTGTACTTCCTCCGTTCATCTTTCCCTCGATCCTGTCTAGTATCCAGGCCCTGCAACTGAAAGACATCCCCACAGCATGATGCTGCCACCACCATGCTCACTGTAGGGTTGGTGCCAGGTTTCTTCCAGACGTGACGCTTGGCATTCATGCTAAAGAGTTCAATCTTGGTTTCATCAGACCAGAGAATCTTGTTTCTAATGGTCTGAGAGTCCTTTAGGTGCCTTTTGGCAAACTCCAAGCGGGCTGTCATGTGTCTTTTACTGAGGAGTGGTTTCCGTCTGGCCACTTTACCATAAAGGCCTGATTGGTGGAGTGCTGCAGAGATGGCTGTCCTTCTGGAAGTTTCTCCCATCTCCACAGAGGAACTCTGGAGCTGTGTCAGAGTGACCATCGGGTTCTCGGTCACCTCCCTGACCAAGGCCCTTCTCCCCCGAATGCTCAGTTTGTCTGGGCGGCCAGCTCTAGGAAGAGTCTTGGTGGTTCCAAACTTCTTCCATTTAAGAATTATGGAGGCCACTGTGTTCTTGGGGACCTTCAATGATGCAGAAATGTTTTCGTACCCTTCCCCAGATCTGTGCCTCAACACAATTCTGTCTAGGAGCTTTACGGTCAATTCCTTCGACCTCATGGCTTGGTTTTTGCTATGACATGCACTTTCAACTGTGGGACCTTATATACAGCACCAGTCTAAAGTTTGGACACACCTACTCATTCAAGGGTTTTTCTTTATTTTTACTATTTTCTACAATGTAGAATAATAGTGAAGACATCAAAACTATGAAATAACACATATGGAATCATGTAGTAACCAAAAAAGTGTTAAACAAATCAAAATATATTTTATATTTGAGATTCTTCAAAGTAGCCACCCTTTGCCTTGATGATAGCTTTGCACATTCTTGGCATTCTCTCAACCGGCTTCACTTGGAATGCTTTTCCAACAGTCTTGAAGGAGTTCCCACATATGCTGAGCACTTGGCTTCTTTTCCTTCACTCTGCGGTCCAACTCATCCCAAACCATCTCAATTGGGTTGCGGTTGGGTGATTGTGGAGGCCAGGTCATCTGACGCAGCACTCCATCACTCTCCTTGGTCAAATAGCCCTTACACAGCCTGGAAGTGTGTTTTGGGCCATTGTCCTGTTGAAAAACAAATGATAGTCCCACTTAACGCAAACCAGATGTGACGGCATATCGCTGCAGAATGCTGTGGTAGCCATGCTAGTTAAGTGTGCTTTGAATTCTAATTAAATCACAGACAGTGTCACCAGCAAAGCACCCCCACACCATCACACCTCCTCCATGCTTCACGGTTTGAACCACACATGCTGTCACAAGCTGATGTGGATGCGGTGTTGGAGTCAGGCGCAGGACACAGAAGCTCAGTCAAAACGACTTTACTAGTCAACAAGACAATACAAAAATAACGGGCCTCAAACACTGGAGGCGAGCGATTACGCAAACAGTGCGTAAATACACTATCAACACGAGTATAAATATAATATATCAACGGACAGGCGGACAATCACACACAACTGCAAACAAAACTAAAGGAAACTTATAGGTGACCTAATCAATACATAACACGAAACAGGTGCACTAACAAGACAAGGCCAAACAAACATCGAGACATCAAGCGGTAGTAGCTAGTACTCCGGGGACGACGAACGCCGAAGCCTGCCCGAGCAAGGAGGAGGAGCAGTCTCGGCGGAATTCGTGACACATGCGGAGATCATCCATTCACCTACTCTGCGTCTCACAAAGACACGGCGGTTGAAACCAAAATTCTGAAATCAAAGGACACATTTCCACCGGTCTGTTGTCCATTGCTCGTGTTTCTTGGCCCAAGCAAGTCTCTTCTTCTTATTGGTGTCCTTTAGTAGTGGTTTCTTTGCAGCAATTCGACCATGAAGGCCTGATTCACGCAGTCTCCTCTGAACAGTTGATGTTGAGATGTGTCTGTTACTTGAACTCTGTGAAGCATTTATTTAGGCTGCAATCTGAAGTGCAGTTAACGCTAATGAAGTTATCCTCTGCAGCAGAGGTAACTCTGGGTCTTCCGTTCCTGTGGCGGTCCTCATGAGAGCCAGTTTCATCATAGCGCTTGATTGGTTTTGCGACTGCACTTGAAGAAACGTTCAAAGTTCTTGAAACTTTCCGTATTGACTGACCTTCATGTTTTAAAGTAATGATGGACTGTCGTTTCTCTTTGCTTATTTGAGCTCTTCTTGCAATAATATGGATTTGGTCTTTTTTCAAATAGGGCTATCTTCTGTATACCACCCCTACCCTGCCACAACACAACTGATTGGCTCAAATGCATTAAGAAGGAAATAGATTCCACAAATTAACTTTTAACAAGGCACACCTGTTAATTTAAATGCATTCCAGGTGACTACCTCATGAAGCTTGTTGAGAGAATGCCAAGAGTGTGCAAAGCTGTCATCAAGTCAAAGGGTGGCTACTTTGAAGATTCTAAAATCTAAAATATATTTTGATTTGTTTAACACTTTTTTGGTTACTACATGATTCCATATGTGTTATTTCATAGTTTTGATGTCTTCACTATTATTCTACAATGTAGAAAATAGTAAAAATAAAGAAAGAACCTTGAATGAGTAGGTGTGTCCAAACTTTTGACTGGTACTGTAGACAGGTGTTTGCCTGTCCAAATCAGGTCCAATCAATTGAATTTACCACAGGTGGACTTCAATCAAGTTGTAGAAACTTCTCAAGGATGATAAATGGAAACAGGATGCACCCAAGCTCAATTTCAAGTCTCATAGCAAAGGATCTGAATAGTTATGGGGTATTGTGTGTAGATTGATGAGGATTATTATTATTATCTAAAATTCATTTTAGAATAAGGTCTGAATACTTTCCACAGTAGTTATTATCAAACATATTTTTACATGATCATCAAAATATAGTGTGCTATAAGCAAGGCACTTATTCATTAATTAATAACATTATGAGTTCCTATTTTACCATTATGAGTTCTTAAATAACCTAAGTTAATTATTTATTCAGGCAGCCATAGGCTGCAGATGGAATAGGAAGCTTGTGATTGTGTAATTATGTATAAGTATGCAAGGTGCAGCCTGTGTCCAAAACATTGGAGTCTGGACCAGTCATTCAATGCGATGGCCTTTACCACATTTGCATCGTTGTCGTTATGCACACTTCCTGCTCCTCATTCAGGACCCAGGCGGCTAAAGCTTCTCGCAACCCCAAAGCGATGTTTTCTCCCGTGTGATCTCCGGGGAAGTAACCTATGATGTTTGCAAGCACCGACCTTTCAGTTGAAACTCCTCACCAACAAAGGATACTGTCAAACAAATGTAGGGCTCGGTTGTTCAACTACCAAAGATCAGTTGTAGTCGCGTAATAATCAACATGTATGTGTGAGCTCTGTTTCAACTTCTCCCTTAATTTTGTTATTCAGTGTTGGGACGGCAACGTGGGAGAAATATGTGCAAGATGGCATCTTGTATCTCCTGTCCAGCTTGTTTATCATCTTCTTGAAGCCGTCTTTTCTGGCTATGTAAATCATCTATTTGGCTATGTGATAGATAGAATGATAGCCTCTGTGATTTCTATGTGTCTGCGGGATGTTTTTCTGTTAGCACTAGCAGCACTCAGGTACGAAGAAACACTGTCAACGCGAGAGTAGTGAACAATTGTTATGTTCGCTATGTAGCCCTTGTGAATGATTGTTGTGTGTTCCTTTTGACTGACCTTCAATGTCTTATGGGTGCCATCGTAACAGCCTCCTGTTATGTTGGCTCATGAATGTGAGGCGAGTTGTAGCTAATACATCCTAGCAGTTTATAAAGAATTTAGCTGGTCTACAGTACATAACAGTATTCTCTCTATTGCATGTGCTCGAAATCAACAAAGGTAGGTATAAAGTTATGTATTATTTGCACTGGCAGTTAAACTTACCAACACTAATTGAAACTTTTAACTATACATCTCACAATTCCAGACATAACAATGCACAAACAGTCTATTGTCTGGCAATTTATCCGCTCACTTTACCAGCATTGCTTCACGTAGACGTGAGAAAAATAGACTTGCTTTCTAATTTGAAGCGCATGACGCCGTTGACGCCGTTGACGATCATGGCCCGTGTGTTTTCTTCATTCACTACCGTGCATTATAATTACAGCATGTACATTCTAATTCCAGCATGTATACGGTTGTTCACATGCGTTAAAAAAACACGCTTTCGTTTGGTTTGGGCTTGAGGTAAAAACCCTTTCTCTCCTCACCAGCATTTAACTGCACGCTCTCAGCGGGGACGATTGTGATTGGCCAGCATGTGCATGCCATGCAGAGAATGAGAGAGCCCATTTGTGATTGGTCAGCATGCTCTGTGCATGTAGAGACTGAATTAACGGAGTCTAGTGCATCTCATTGGAGGAGGCACCGTAGTCTAGTTTCTGTTGTATCAAAGAAAGGAGAAAATCGCAGCCTCTTGGGATATGGATATTGCACATGTCAATATCGCAATTTCGATCTGAATTCGATTAATCGTGCAGCCCTAGCTCGAGAACACTGTGCCTGCTCTGTACCTGCTCCACTTACTCATTGCTAGCTCTGTCCTGAAGAACCACTGCACTCTGAAGTTAACACACTTGAATATTACAACACGGCATGTAGAAATGTTGAAACTGTGCATTACTGTTCGCAAAACAATGTCCAATACAGGCTAGAACACCATACAATGCAAGAAGATACCGGTAGCTTCCAGCTTTGTAGGCTAACTTTCCTTGCTAGCTTACAGCTGAAGCTAACATCAATTCACTACCCTAGTATCTTGTTAGTGATACCATAATGCAAAATATTGCTGATTTCAAAGCTGATTGTCACCAAAAATGTTATTTATTCACTTCATCTCCCCGTCACATCTCTCCAAGTCATGATCATCTTTGCTCGAGCCTCGAACTGTCTTCTTCTTCTTCTTTTTTTTTATGGTGGACTACATCCCAAAAAGTTCGAGTGTGTGTGAATGGGTCTTAAAGAGACAGCATACACTTTTAATAAAATAAGAGATTGCTTCTTCTATGCAAATGTTGTTGATCAGTACAATAAAATAAGTCACAAATGGAAGGGAAACAGATTGTTTTTCACCCATGAAATCAGCCAAAACAAGGTCAATAACTCAATGCCTGCACACACTCCTATTGAAAATGCATTCACCTGTATTGTAAATAGGCCTAGGCTACATCTTGATTTACCCAGTTTCTCAATAGACTACAGATTTACCATTCAAAAAAATTATTACCATTTGTTATATAGTTAGATTGGTAAAAAATAAAGTAAAATTGATTGTATGATTGTATAATTGTTTCATTAATGCATACATAAAAAAATGTAACATTTAAAATGTAATGATATTGAATTCTAAATATATGTCTGTATCAAGTGCCATTCTGAGACTTTGGCTAATATGCCTTCTTTTTTCCCTTGATATTATTTTGTTATCGTTTTGGTATCGAGTAATGTGATGGAATCCAGTATCGTCAGGGGCGCAACTTTGGTTTTAGAAGTGGGGAGGGACATAATTATTATAATTTTTAGTTTGTTTTGTATGTCGGATAAAGTCTCCAAACAGCCTATCTGACCGCTCGGAGGCGTCCGCATGGTCCTAAAGCACACCGTTGCCTCATTTTGTATCACATTACAATTATAAAACTGGTGGGGACAAAAATGCAATTTCAGAATGTGGGGGGGACATGTCCCCCCCCCCCCCGTCCCCAGTGAAAGTTGCGCACCTGAGTATCGTGATTCTAAACCTGGTATCGGTATCAAAGTCAAATTATGGTATCGTGACAACACTAGCGTTGCTACTAACTGGCTTCTGCATATTGCTGAGCAAGGCTGCGCTCTGAGGGAGGTAGGTGTGTAAACGTACTGCGTAAGCAGGGGCTCCTGACGGTAGATGACCTGGGGCTGAATGCAGGATAGGCAGGGCTGAGGGCTGCAGGAACAGCCTGTGCCCCCCTGAGGAATCTCTCCATCGATCTGTAGCTAGGATGAGAGGAAGAGGTGGAGGAGCAGGGAGAGAGGAAGAGACAGACGAGCAGAATGAGAGGAAGTTGGAGGAGGAGGGAGAGACGGTGAGACAGACCAGCATGCCTAAACAAGCAATCCTACCCTCTCATCTCTCACCCCTTTTTTTGGGAGTATGTGCCTTTGTTCTTGTATCTGAAGATGACTGTTTTAATACAATTCCCACCTCTCCCCATTATTTTTCTTTCTCTCTCTCTCTCTCTCTCTCTCTCTCTCTCTCTCTCTCTCTCTCTCTCTCTCTCTCTCTCTCTCTCTCTCTCTCTCTCTCTCTCTCTCTCTCTCTCTCTGTCTCTCTCTTTCCTTCCACCGCAGTGCTCTCCGTATGGCTTTCTGTCTGCACTCTCACACACAACAGAAACACTCTCATACACATACACACCCCCCACTGCTCCTTCCGTCTGTGTCTGTCGCTATGAGACACGTGGACCGATAATATCTGCCCCAATCCCTTCTTCTACTCATTTTCCTTTCTCCCCTTTTATTCCTGCCTCCTTCATGTTATGTATTCACCTGTCACTTAGCTCTCTCTTCTCATCTGTCTACAGTCTACAACCATGTTATATATTCTAGTTAGTAGTACCAATGTTTGCACAGTTTCGCTCATAGACTTACTGTATACCAGGTGGTGTGGGTTACTGTGGGATTTCTATGTGGGTTTATTAGGATGCACCCCTTCTTTACTTACCTGTCCTTTACCTTCACCAAACATTTGCCCAGCTTTTGTCTTCATTATATTACGCCCCCTTCCCACACTTAACCCTACCACACCTCACTGGGAGCAGTACAGTCACAACCTCTCCTCTCATCATCCCCTCTCTCTTTCTCCCTCTCTCCCTCTGTGAGTCAGACACTGTAGTGAAGCCCTCTGTTTGGGCAGGACACAGGTGCACACACACTTGAGAGAGGAAGAGAGGGCTTTAGAGTCAGACACGCTTTATTCTCCTCGTTAAATCCTGGCATGAGGCATGGGGGGGGGTTGGGGGGGATCAATATGCAACCTCTATCCTCATTGGCTAGACACATTCTCTGCCTGCCTGCAAGGCTCGAGCTGATTGGCTGTGGCCTCGATCTGTGCACAGCAGCTACAGCTGTGTCACTCCTCCTATTTTTCCCCGTCCCCGTCCCCTCATATTCATAACTGTCTGTGACTCCAGCGTACAGACTGCTGGTGTGGGTAGCCAGTCTCAGCCCGCCAGCCTGTGGCGATGCAAGGACACTTCTTTTCAGCACACAATGCAGCATGATTCATGTCAAGTTGGTCAATTACTTTCGGTTCTGCGAAGCTCATGAGACTTAAAGTGACGTCTCTTTCTTGCTAGCTCTCTCTTTGTTCCCTCCCTCTTTCTCTCCCCCTGCCTCCATCCCACCTTCTCTCTCCTTGTATCTATTAATCAAGACATAGCTTGCCCTTTCCTGTGCATTGCAGCCTCCCTCCCTCCATCTGCTCTATCTGTTTGTTTCTCTCTTTCCATAATTTTTATCTCTATCTCTCCCTCTCTACGTATGACTTCATCACCCATGCGTTGTTAGTCTATCTTGGTTGCGCTCTCTGTTTTAAGTTGACAGTGTAGGTTGGATACTAATATAGGTATATTCTACTTTCAGGATGCCTGCTTTCCCTGGAACCCTTTTCTGCTTTTTATTTTAAACTGGCTGCCAACTAATCTTTATCATCTGTCTCTTCTTGCAACCCAAATACAGGTTTTTACGGCAAGGGTGGACACATGAAGAGGTCAACGAAAAGGATGACGACGACTGAAGGATAAACGACAAGAGACAGCCTGGGAAGGAAGGAACATGGAGAGGGAGGAATGAGAAAGAGACTAAAATAAGAGGAAGAAGTGGAACTCCAAAGTGCCTAAGAAGACTGTGAGTGGGTGCCTGACGCTCTGGTCTGGTCCATTGCTGTTAGTGTTGTGGCTGTGGGAGTGTTTGGCTGGCTGGCGGTCTGCTGCCGCTGTGTATTGCTGCTGTCTGCGTAGGACAGGCTCCTAGCCCTACTAGGTGAGAGTAGAGCACAGCACAGCACTCTGTGTGAGTGTGTAAGCTGTCATTGGAGTGCTTCTCGCTCTAGGACAGTGCCTGCCTGAACTACAAATCCTTGCATGCCAGGGTGAGGTGCCCCAATTTCCTCTTTTCCTATGAGACAGAGCTGGCCTCTGCTCACCGTCTAGCTCTGAGAACTCATCCCATCACCAGTGGATCTGGGACCCGCACTTACCCAAGAAAAAACAACTACTCAAGCCCACATACCCATAAACTCAGTAATTCCCAAAGGACCAGCTGTTCATTTGTATCCAGGATATTTTTCTCTCTCACACATTCTCATCTCCTCTTATCTTGCCAAGGAGTAAATGTTAATCTGCATCAGTATTTTTGTTGTTACCAATTTTGTCCACCCCTACATCCGTACCCACTTGCCCCCTCCTGTCCTGAGGGGCTGTGATGGCAGTCAGTATGGGAAGTATGGCCATGGGCCGGGACACTAAGTGGCTGACCCTAGAGGTGTGTCGAGAGTTTCAGAGGGGTACCTGCTCCCGCTCGGACGCTGAGTGTAAGTTCGCCCACCCGGCCAGGAGCTGCCACGTGGAGAACGGCAGAGTCATCGCCTGCTTCGACTCACTCAAGGTAACAGTAGGCATCACAGACAACACACACACACACACACAACAGGCACTGTTTGATAATGACGTAAGGGAAAACTCTCTCTTATAACTCTGTCTTTCTCTCACAGACACACACCACACAACCTACCTGTTAATCGTTTTTTTGAAATTCATCAACTAGGCCTGCTAATGGATTAGTAATAGACAATAGTTTTGAAGTTTTGCTTAAGAATGGAGGATATACAGTACATCAGCTTAAAACACACTGTTTAGACCCGTGAAGGGGAAGTCGACTTGTAAGCTGATTTTAAAGATGCGTCAAGACCAGAGACACTCTTCAGCCACACCGACCCTCTGTGCCTTTCTCTTGTCGCTATCTATGAATCAGTTTGCCCTCTGAGGACATTTTACTGACTACACTCCTAAAAATAAAGGTTCCAGTTGGAATCAAATAAGGTTCTTCAGAGCGATGTCATGGGGGAACCATTTTAGTTTATCTGAAGAACCTTAAATGGGATGGTTCTTTGAAGAACCATACAAAAAACAAGAGCTCCAAAGAACCATTATTGGTTCCATAAGGAACCATCATAAAAGGTTCTGCAAAAAAACATTTATGGTTCTTTGGAACTGCATTGATAAAGGTTCTTTATAGAACTCTTTCATGCATGGTTATTTGTAGACATCTATTAGGTTCTGTAAAGAACTTAAATCATATGGTTCTTTAAAATGTGGTGGTTCTTTTAACACTATAGCCTTATTTGCATATTTCCCAGGGTGCCTTTAGAGTGAATTTATTTGTTACCAGTACCACCCATGACTGTGTTCGCTAGTAACAGAGACATGGTTGTTGCGTTCATTCATTTTCAGTCCTGTGGCCTTCACCAAGTGAGATCCTAAGTGAATATGTTATCATTAACATGTTATTCATTGTATTCTATTCTAAGACAATACAATACATATTTCATAAGGCCTTATTTTGAGGGTCTAGTTTTACCCTAATACATTGGACTGAAATTCATGGTTTACAGGCCACATCAGGCCTAAAAGTCACATTATGCTGGCTTGCAAAGTGATGTGTAATTCTTAGTGTTAATTGAACTCCTGAATCAACACTATAAATTGTACAAGGAAAAATCAACACTAGTTAACACTGGCCAATTGTCACGAATACAGCCGAGGCTGCCCCTCCTCCTTGCTCGGGCAGGCTTCGGCGTTCGTCGTCACCGGACTAGCTGCCACCGATCGATGTTTCTGTGTTACACTAGTCTTGTCTTTATTTATATCACCTGTTACCAATTATGCTTATTTGTGTCCCTATAATTACCTCTGTTTTCCCTCCTGAGTTTGTGCGTGATTGTCCGTTGTCTTACGTCATTTGGTGAGCTGTTGTTCTGCTCTTCCCTGCGTGGAGGGTTTGTTAACCCACACCACCTGGTATACAGAAAGTTATTAGTAAATCCATCAATTTTCTCAGTTCTGTGTCCTGCACCTGATTCTGTTTCACCACTTCACCCAGACTCTGACAGAATCACGCACCACCTATGGAGTCAGCAGGCACGTCCGATCCCAGCGCCTCGGTGGAGGAACGCATCCAGCAGCACTCGACCATGCTGCAGGCTTTAGGGTCGGCTATGGATCGAGTGGTGAACACCATGGATCGATGGGAGAGAAGTGTGTTTCCTACACTTCCTCCTCCTCTAATTTCTCCCCCATCAAGACCATCAAACCCTGGATCCAGTGGAATTCGGCTCTCGCTCCCGAGGGAATATGATGGTCTGCTGCCGGGTGTAAGGGTTTTCCTGCTCCAGGTGGA